>NC_080024.1:79537370-79613920 GCF_030020395.1 Manis pentadactyla
GGCATGTTCTCCAGAGGCTGTATCTGGCCATCACCATGAGCAATTCCAGCCTGGCTTATCAGAAGCTGTACCTGCAGTCATATCCAGCGCCCTTTTGCAGAGTCTCGCTCAGAAGTAAATTTTAAAATGAGAAATGCATGATGAGCTTAGCTAAGACACCCAGTAAATGTGACTCCATGAATGGCATGTCATCTGAGTCATAGCAATAGATCTCGATCTCTGCAGTGGAGAGGTGTGGGCGGGAGGGAAGGAAGGAGAAAAAGGAAAGAGGGAAAGAAAGAAAAGGTAATTTGTAGACATGAATGCAGCCCCCACGAGAAGCCAGCACGCAGTGTCTACAACTGCAGCCCAGCGGTCCCACAGCAGTTTATTCCACAGCCCCCTAGACACCAAGGACATTTTACAGCCTATTTAATGTTCTCGTTTACTATGGCAGTGCTGTGAAATATGTTAAAATAAACGTCTGCTAATGAAGTACGTGTTCAGGGAAGCTGGTAAATCTTCCAGTGCCCCTGCTGCATGTCTTCAAATGAACAAACACCCATATCAAGATTTAGGACAGAGGAGTGGGGCGGAAGATGGCGGCGTGAGTAGAGCAGCGGAAATCTCCTCCCAAAACAACATATATCTATGAAAATATAACAAAAACAACCCTTCCTAGAATAAAGACCAGAGGACACAGGACAATATCCAGACCACATCCACACCTGAGAGAACCCAGCGCCTCGCGAAGGGGGTAAGATACAAGCCCCGGCCCCGCGGGAGCCGAGCGCCCCTCCCCCCAGCTCCCAGCGGGAGAAGAGCAGGCAGAGCGGGAGGGAGACGGAGCCCAGGACTGCCGAGCACCCAGCCCCAGCCATCCGGGCCAGAGTGCAGGGCCCTCGATACTGGGAAAACAGGGCAGCAAGAACAGTGAGCAGGCACTGGAGGCTGGGCGACAGAGGACATAAGAAAAGCGCGCGACCATTTTTTTTTTTTTTGCTTTTTTGCTGCTTTGTTTTGGCGAGCGCTTTTTGGAAGTCTTAAAGGGACAGGGACCCCAATATTAGGGAAACAGGGCAGAAAGACCGGTGAGCAGAGGCCTGAGGCTGGCACCGGAGAATAAAGAAAAACGAACGACCACCTTTTTTTTTTTTTAATTAAAAATTTTTTTTTTTTTTTAATTAAAAAAATTTTTTTTCTTGTTTTTTTTTTTGGGGTCGTTGTTTTGTTTTGGCGGGTGCTTTTTGGAAGTCTTAAAGGGGCAGGGCGGGTCACTTAATCCAGAGGTAGGGAATCCGGGATCTCTGGGCAGCCTAACCCCTGGGCTGCAGGGAGCAGGGAGGCCCCTTACGGAGATAAATAGCCTCCCAGCAGCTCCTGCTCCAACGCGACTCCACCATTTTGGAGTAGCTGCCCGAGCCAGGCCACGCCCACAGCAACAGCGGAGATTAACTCCATAGCAGCCGGGCAGGAAGCAGAAACCTTGTCTGCGCGCAGCTGCGCAGCACAAGCCACTAGAGGCCGCTGTTCTCCCAGGAGAGGAGGGCCACAAACCAACAAGAAAGGAAGTCCTTCCAGCCGTCACTCGTCCCAGTTCTGCAGACTATTCCTATCACCATGAAAAGGCAAAGCTACAGGCAGACAAAGATCACAGAGACAACACCAGAGAAGGAGACAGACCTAACCAGTCTTCCTGAAAAAGAATTCAAAATAAGAATCATAAACATGCTGACAGAGATGCAGAGAAATACGCAAGAAAAATGGGATGAAGTCCGGAAAGAGATCACAGATGCCAGAAAGGAGATCGCAGAAATGAAACAAACTCTGGAAGGGTTTATAAGCAGAATGGATAGAATGCAAGAGGCCATTGATGGAATTGAAATCAGAGAACAGGAACGCATAGAAGCTGACATAGAGAGAGACAAAAGGATCTCCAGGAATGAAACAATATTAAGAGAACTGTGTGACCAATCTAAAAGGAGCAATATCCGTATTATAGGGGTCCCAGAAGAAGAGAGAGGCAAAGAGATGGAAAGTATCTTAGAAGAAATAATTGCTGAAAACTTCCCCACACTGGGGGAGGAAGTAATCAAACAGACCACGGAAATACACAGAACCCCCAACAGAAAGGATCCAAGAAGGGCAACACCAAGACACATAATAATTAAAATGGCAAAGATCAAGGACAAGGAAAAAGTGTTAAAGGCAGCTAGAGAGAAAAAGGTCACCTATAAAGGGAAACCCATCAGGCTAACGTCAGATTTCTCAACAGAAACCCTACAGGCCAGAAGAGAATGGCATGATATCTTTAATACAATGAAACAGAAGGGCCTTGAACCAAGGATACTGTATCCAGCACGACTATAATTCAAATATGACGGTGGGATTAAACAATTCCCAGACAAACAAAAGCTGAGGGAATTTGCTTTCCACAAACCACCTCTACAGAACATCTTACAGGGACGGCTCTAGATGGGAGCACTCCTAGAAAGAGCACAGCACAAAACACCCAACATATGAAGAATCGAGGAGGAGGAACAAGAAGGGAGAGAAGAAAAGAATCTCCAGACAGTGTATATAACAGCTCAATAAGCGAGCTAAGTTAGGCAGTAAGATACTAAAGAGGCTAACCTTGAACCTTTGGTAACCACGAATTTAAAGCCTGCAATGGCAATAAGTACATATCTTTCAACAGTCACCCTAAATGTTAATGGGTTGAATGCACCAATCAAAAGACACAGAGTAACAGAATGGATAAAAAAGCAAGACCCATCTATATGCTGCTTACAAGAAACTCACTTCAAACCCAAAGACATGTACAGACTAAAAGTCAAGGGATGGAAAAACATATTTCAAGCAAACAACAGTGAGAAGAAAGCAGGGGTTGCAGTACTAATATCAGACAAAATAGACTTCAAAACAAAGAAAGTAACAAGAGATAAAGAAGGACACTACATAATGATAAAGGGCTCAGTCAAACAAGAGGATATAACCATTCTAAATATATATGCACCCAACACAGGAGCACCAGCATATGTGAAACAAATACTAACAGAACTAAAGGGGGATATAGACTGCAATGCATTCATTCTAGGAGTCTTCAACACACCACTCACCCCAAAGGATAGATCCACTGGGCAGAAAATAAGTAAGGACACGGAAGCACTGAACAACACAGTAGAGCAGATGGACCTAATAGACATCTATAGAACTCTACATCCAAAAGCAGCGGGATATACATTCTTCTCAAGAGCACATGGAACATTCTCCAGAATAGACCACATACTAGTCCACAAAAAGAGCCTCAGAAAATTCCAAAAGATTGAAATCCTACCAACCAACTTTTCAGACCACAAAGGCATAAAACTAGAAATAAACTGTACAAAGAAAGCAAAGAGGCTCACAAACACATGGAGGCTTAACAACACGCTCCTAAATAATCAATGGATCAATGACCAAATCAAAATGGAGATCCAGCAATATATGGAAACAAATGACAACAACAACACTAAGCCCCAACTTCTGTGGGACACAGCAAAAGCAGTCTTAAGAGGAAAGTATATAGCAATCCAAGCATATTTAAAAAAGGAAGAGCAATCCCAAATGAAGGGTCTAATGTCACAATTATCGAAATTGGAAAAAGAAGAACAGATGAGGCCTAAGGTCAGCAGAAGGAGGGACATAATAAAGATCAGAGAAGAAATAAATAAAATTGAGAAGAATAAAACAATAGCAAAAATCAATGAAACCAAGAGCTGGTTCTTCGAGAAAATAAACAAAATAGATAAGCCTCTAGCCAGACTTATTAAGAAGAAAAGAGAATCAACACAAATCAACAGTATCAGAAACGAGAAAGGAAAAATCACGACGGACCCCACGGAAATGAAAGAATTATTGGAGAATACTATGAAAACCTATATGCTAACAAGCTGGGAAACCTAGGAGAAATGGACAACTTCCTAGAAAAATATAACCTTCCAAGATTGACCCAGGAAGAAACAGAACATCTAAACAGACCAATTACCAGCAACGAAATTGAAGAGGTAATCAAAAAACTACCAAAGAACAAAACCCCCGGGCCAGATGGATTTACCTCAGAATTTTATCAGACATACAGGGAAGACATAATACCCATTCTCCTTAAAGTTTTCCAAAAAATAGAGGAGGAGGGGATACTCCCAAACTCATTCTATGAAGCTAACATCACCCTAATACCAAAACCAGGCAAAGACCCCACCAAAAAAGAAAACTACAGACCAATATCCCTGATGAACGTAGATGCAAAAATACTCAACAAAATATTAGCAAACCGAATTCAAAAATACATCAAAAGGATCATACACCATGACCAAGTGGGATTCATTCCAGGGATGCAAGGATGGTACAACATTCGAAAGTCCATCAACATCATCCACCACATCAACAAAAAGAAAGACAAAAACCACATGATCATCTCCATAGATGCTGAAAAAGCATTTGACAAAGTTCAACATCCATTCATGTTAAAAACTCTCAGCAAAATGGGAATAGAGGGCAAGTACCTCAACATAATAAAGGCCATCTATGATAAACCCACAGCCAACATTATATTGAACAGCGAGAAGCTGAAAGCATTTCCTCTGAGATCGGGTACTAGACAGGGATGCCCACTCTCTCCACTGTTATTTAACATAGTACTGGAGGTCCTAGCAACGGCAATCAGACAAAATAAAGAAATACAAGGAATCCAGATTGGTAAAGAAGAAGTTAAACTGTCACTATTTGCAGATGACATGATACTGTACATAAAAAACCCTAAAGACTCCACCCCAAAACTACTAGAACTGATATCGGAATACAGCAAAGTTGCAGGATACAAAATCAACACACAGAAATCTGTGGCTTTCCTATATACTAACAATGAACCAACAGAGAGAGAAATCAGGAAAACAACTCCATTCACAATTGCATCAAAAAAAATAAAATACCTAGGAATAAACCTAACCAAAGAAGTGAAAGACTTATACTCTGAAAACTACAAGTCACTCTTAAGAGAAATTAAAGGGGACACTAACAGATGGAAACTCATCCCATGCTCGTGGCTAGGAAGAATTAATATTGTTAAAATGGCCATCCTGCCCAAAGCAATATACAGATTTGATGCAATCCCTATGAAACTACCAGCAACATTCTTCAATGAACTGGAACAAATAATTCAAAAATTCATATGGAAACACCAAAGACCCCGAATAGCCAAAGCAATCCTGAGAAAGAAGAATAAAGTAGGGGGGATCTCACTCCCCAACTTCAAGCTCTACTATAAAGCCATAGTAATCAAGACAATTTGGTACTGGCACAAGAGCAGAGCCACAGACCAATGGAACAGACTAGAGAATCCAGACATTAACCCAGACATATATGGTCAATTAATATTTGATAAAGGAGCCATGGACATACAATGGCGAAATGACAGTCTCTTCAACAGGTGGTGCTGGCAAAACTGGACAGCTACATGTAGGAGAATGAAACTGGACCATTGTCTAACCCCATATACAAAAGTAAACTCAAAATGGATCAAAGACCTGAATGTAAGCCATGAAACCATTAAACTCTTGGAAGAAAACATAGGCAAAAACCTCTTAGACATAAACATGAGTGACCTCTTCTTGAACATATCTCCCCGGGCAAGGAAAACAACAGCAAAAATGAGTAAGTGGGACTATATTAAGCTGAAAAACTTCTGTACAGCAAAAGACACCATCAATAGAACAAGAAGGATCCCTACAGTATGGGAGAATATATTTGAAAATGACACATCCGATAAAGGCTTGACGTCCAGAATATATAAGGAGCTCTCACGCCTCAACAAACAAAAAACAAATAACCCAATTAAAAAATGGGCAGAGGAACTGAACAGACGGTTCTCCAAAAAAGAAATACAGATGGCCAACAGACACATGAAAAGATGCTCCACATCACTAATTATCAGAGAAATGCAAATTAAAACTACAATGAGGTATCACCTCACACCAGTAAGGATGGCTGCCATCCAAAAGACAAACAACAACAAATGTTGGCGAGGCTGTGGAGAAAGGGGAACCCTCCTACACTGCTGGTGGGAATGTAAGTTAGTTCAACCATTGTGGAAAGCAGTATGGAGGTACATCAAAATGCTCAAAACAGACTTACCATTTGACCCAGGAATTCCACTCCTAGGAATTTACCCTAAGAATGCAGCAATCAAGTTTGAGAAAGACAGATGCACCCCTATGTTTATTGCAGCACTATTTACAATAGCCAAGAATTGGAAGCAACCTAAATGTCCATCAATAGATGAATGGATAAAGAAGATGTGGTACATATACACAATGGAATACTACTCAGCTATAAGAAAAGGGCAAAACCAATCATTTGCAGCAACATGGATGGAGCTGGAAGGTATTATGCTCAGTGAAACAAGCCAAGCGGAGAAAGAGAAATACCAAATGATTTCACTTATCTGTGGAATATAAGAACAAAGGAAAAACTGAAGGAACAAAACAGCAGCAGAAACACAGAACTCAAGAATGGACTAACAGGTACCAAAGGGAAAGGGACTGGGGAGGATGGGTGGGTAGGGAGGGATAAGGGGGGGAGAAGTAGGGGGGTATCAAGATTAACATGCATGGGGGGGTAGGAGAAAAGGGAGGGCTGTACAACACAGAGAAGGCAAGTAGTGATTCTACAACATTTTGCTATGCTGATGGACAGTGACTGTAAAGGGGTTTATAGGGGAGACCTGGTATAGGGGAGAGCCTAGTAAACATAATATTCGTCATGTAAGTGTAGATTAGTGATAGCAAAAAAAAAAAAGGGCAGTTCCTGTGTGGTAACCTCCAACGAGTTCTACACAAGGGTATAAAGGGCATATAAAAGTGTAGGCAAAGGGTCTGTTTGTGTTTATACAGAGGATCAAAGCCTAATTGGGCTACCCCGAAAATGAACTAAGATACGATATGAAAAAGAACTTCCAACATCTGCACTCTCTGGAAGACTCATGCCAGAAGATGATCATCAAAAAACCCCAACAAAGATCCACGCACTGCTACAGCTGTAGATGCACTCATCCCACCAGTTCCTGGACTTGCCATGGGAATGAGGAAGGAGATATCTAAGCTGGCCTGTACATACAGTAAAACAACAAAATTGGACTGGATCTATACTGTTGGAACTCAACCAAGAATTTGGAGAAGTGCAAATTGTAGCGCTCCAAAGTCTTACAACTACAAACTATTTATTGTTAAAAGAACATATGGCGTGTGAACAGTCCCCAGGAATGGGTTGTTTTAATGTGTCTGATTTCTCTCAGACTGTTCAAGTTCATTTGGACAATATCCACCATATCATAGATAAGTTTTCCCAAATGCCTAAGGTGCCTAACTGGTTTTCTTGGTTTCACTGCAGATGGCTGGTAATTACAGATATGCTTTGGTGATGTAACTATACTCCTATTATGTTAATGTGTGTGTGCAATTTAAGTAGTAGCTTAAAACCTATACATGCTGAAGTTACTCTACAAGAAGATATATCAAAGAAATAATCAATCTTCCCATGTTTTCTTCCGCCTGCTACTTCTATAGCTTTTCTTCTTCCTTCCTAATTACAACCCTTAAATAGAATTCGTGCCTCATATCAAATTTACCGAGTATCATAATTCTTCCAAGTGGTAAAGATACCTCAAGACAAATGCTGGGCATAGAAGCCACAGGGCATAAATATGCAAAGAAGTAAAAAGCTAACTTTTTCAAACAATAAGGCTTCTCTCTCACTTACCAACTTCACATTTCCCTGTATGGCCCTGGAAGATGACTGGTTAGCCAGAGACGGGTAAGATTCCTCAAGGGAGGAACAACCTAAGACAGGCACAGTCGCAGGGGGGCCATCAGGTGAGAAATTGGGGATCAACAGAGGTGAGGCTTAGAACCTCACCCCCCCATTCTGAGAGAAATCTTCTGCATACGTGGATGTTTTATTGCCCTGGTCTAGCTTGGATTAACACATAGTCTACAGGCACACACCTGATCATCTACATGTGCTCTCTTACAACACTAAACTATGTTTTCTACCTTTATCTTGTATATACCTACCACTTCAGCATTTTATTAAAAATAATAATAATAAAGAGAGAAATGTGGTATCCACATATAAATCAAGTATAAAAACCAAATGAGTATTCATATTTGAACTGACTGTTTATAGTTCATAATGCATGAGCAAAACCGAAAGTTTCTGTGATGACTGCCCTTGTACTGTTCACTATGTAACTTATTCATTATGTAAGAATTTGTTCTACATGTAAAAACTTGTTTGTTATGCCTCAGAAGATTGGAGACTGACAAAAATTAGGCTTGGGGTGGAATAATGATTGTGCATTGAGCATTGACTCCCCTATACAGAATTTTATTGTCGTTAACAACCATTTGATCAATAAATATGAGAGATGCCCTCACAAAAAAAAAAAAAAAAGTACACACTTCCAATGGTAAAATAATAAGTAACCGGGATGTAAGGTATAGCATAAGGAATATAGTCAAGATATTGTAACAGCCTGGTAGGGTGATAGCTGGAACCTAGAATTATGTATATAAATGTTCTACCACTGTGTTGTACACTTGAAACTCATGTAATGTAATACTGTGTGTCAACTACCCTTCAATAAAAAATAATTATTAAAAAAATAAAAAAATAAAAAAAAATACAGAAGCCTAAGATTATACCTGTAAAAAAAAAAAAAAAAAAAAAAAAGATTTAGGACATTATCAGCCCCAGAAGCTGTCCCCACATCTGCTCTGTGTCCTTGGAAGTGGCCATTATCCAAATTTCTGACACCAAGATTGCTTTTGCTATTTTTGAAAACGCTGTCTTAGAATCACACAGAGGAAGGCTTCTGTCTCGGGTTCGGTTCCCTCAGCCAGTCTTTCGTAGGGCGAGTCATTCCTGTTGTTGATGAAGTCATCCTGTTCTCTTTTACTGTGTGAAGTAGTCCATGTACTGAGTGCAATACTATTCACTTGCCCCTCACTGTTCATGGACGGTGACTCTCGATTTGGGACCACAAAGGGCTGCTGTGAAGACCCTTGTGTGCCTCCTGCACATAAGTACATGCTTCCTGAGACATGTGTCTGTGTGTCTGTGTGCACATTTACATTTGTACGGACATTTACTTTACACTTACCAGCCATAGGCTATGCATAGTCTTTCTAAGAACTGCCACCATTGTCCAGAGTGTTTGCACCCTGCAGGAGCCCGCCAGCCATTCAGAGGACTGACAATTGCTCTGTATCCTTGTCACCACTTATCAATCGTTTTTTAAAATTTAGACATGCAGTTGGGTTTATACTAATACAGAATGATGTTCTTAATTTGCATTTCCTGATGGCTGATGAGGTCATCTGGATTTTTTTAAGGTGTTGTTTCATGTATTTGTTAATTTTTCTGTTTTGCTGTCTCCCTTCAAATTAATTTTTAAGAGACATAGAGGGGAGTTTTTTGTCAGATAGCTTGTATTACAAATTTTATCTCTACCTCTGTGGTTATCTAGACCTTATCTCTAGACTTTGCACTAACTTGGTGAGCCTTTGATCAACAAAAGTTCTTAATTTTAATGAAGCCCGTTTGTCATCTGTGTTTTTGGTCAGTGCCTCCTGAGGCCTATTTAAGAAATCTTTGCCATATTCCCCTTTGTTACCATCTAGATATTTTATCGTTTAACTTTCTATGTGGAGGTCTATGATACACCTATAGTTTGTTGTGTGTGGTATGAGGCAGGGGTCAAGGCCCATTTTGTTTTGGTTTCAATCCCAGGTATCTCAGTTTTTAATCATGAATAGGTGTTGAATTTTATGACTTTTCTACATATATTGAGATGAGTAGATGGTTTTTATCATTTGTTCATTTAGTGTGAAAATTTTCAGAGATATATTTTCTAGTATTGAATCTACTTTTTTTTCATTCCTTAAATTTGCCTTACTTGGGTGTGTTGTATTATCCTTTTATGATATAGCTGGGTTTAATTTGCCAATATTTTGTTGAGGAATTTGTACCAACATTTGTGAATTTGATCTTTCATATTCTTTCTTATAAAATTAGGCTCTCATATGACAGTTACACTCACCTACTAGTGAATAAGAAAGTGTTCCCTGTCTTCTAGTCTGTGGAATAGTTTGGGTCAGATAAGGTAGTATTTCTTCCTTAAAGTTTCTAGAATTCACCAAGGAAGCCATCTGGGCTGAGAATTGTCAGGGGGAAGGCTTAATTTCTATATTAAAGGTTTTTTTTGTATCGTTAATCTACAATTACATGAAGAACATTATGTTTACTAAGCTCCCCCCTTCACCAAGTCCTCCCCACAAACCCCATTAGTCACTGTCCTTCAGCGTAGTAAGATGCTGTAAAATCACTACTTGTCTTCTCTGTGTTGCACAGCCCTCCCTGTGCCCCCCCACATTATACATGCTAATCGTAATACCCCCTTTCTTCTTCCCCCCCACTTCTCCCTCCCCACCCATCCTCCCCAGTCTCTTTCCCTTTGGTAACTGTTAGTCCATTCTTGGGTTCCGTGATTCTGCTGCTATTTTGTTCCTTCAGTTTTTCCTTTGTTCTTATACTCCACAGATGAGTGAAATCATTTGGTACTTGTCTTTCTCCTCCTGGCTTATTTCACTGAGCATAATACTGTCTAGCTCCATCCGTGTTGTTGCAATACATTCAAATACATTCAAGGTTTTTAAACCAGACACATGATGATTCAGATTCTTTATTTCTTAAGTTAATTATAAGTTGTTGTTTTTTTCAGGGAATCTGTCCTTTTAATCCACATTTTCTATATTCTTTTATTATACATTTAATGTACATAAGAGCTATACTGATATCTCCTTTTACCTTCCTGGTGTTGGTAATTTGTGTTTTCCTTGTTTTCATCTTTATTTTAAGCTCTTATCGATTTTATCAGTGTTTTCCAGGCACAGCGTTTTGACTTTGTTCATTCCTTTCTTGTGTGTTTGTTGATTTACTAACTTAGCCTCCTATTTTTATTATTTATTTAATTCTACTTTCTCTGGTTTTACCTTAGTGCTCTTCTTCTAGCATCTGGAGACAGATGCTCACAGCATTGACAGTGCTGTTTGTCAAAAGTACATCATCTGTGTCTGCAAATCTCCCTCTCAGTCCTGCTGTAGTTCCACTTTCCAAGTTTTAAGATGTGTTTCCCATTATCATTTAGTTCTAATTTTTCTAAACATTTCTTGTGGTTATTTTTAATTTCATAGACTATAGAAATCTACAGCTTAATTTCCAATCAGTTATTAATTTTTATTCAGCTTTTTATTAAGGATTTCTAGCTTAATTCATGGTGATCAGTATATTGCATGAATTTGGTCCTCTGAAATTTGTTGAAGCTTGCATATGACCCAAAATGTGGTATATTTTGGTAAAAGTTTCCTTTTCACTTGAAAAAAATGTGAATTCTGCAGTTAGTGGTTTGTATGCTTCAAATGTCATTTATATCAAATTTGTAATCACATTATTTAATATTCCAAAACCATTACTGATTGTTTTAACTGCTTGTTCTATCAGTAACTGCTTTAAAATCTCCAGCTATTATTGTGTACTTGTTTCTCTCTTTTTATTTAACTTACACTACTTGCTTTATGTATTTTAAGGTCATGTTATTAGGGGCATACTAATTTAATATTTTATCTTATTAAATCATCCATACTTAGTAGTGCCCCTTGCCTTAAAAATATACTTTACCTGATATTAAAATGGTTATGTTAGCTTTCTTTCACTTGATATTTGCAAGGCATATTGTTTTCTATGCTTTTATTTTGAACTTTCCTGTTTTTTATTTAATTTGTGTGTCTTCCAAGCTCCATGGGATTTGTTTTTTATTGCCACCCTATTTTTATTTTTACATGCAGCATCTTTACACCCATATTTAGAGTACTCACTAACAACCTGCAGTTCTGACCCGCCTGCATCTCTTTGCTCTCTGCTGTCTCGACTGCTCTTTGCTGCTTTTGCATTCATTCTGTGTTTCTTTTTCATTTATCAAATATTTCTATTATGCAAGTTTTCCCTTTTTAGAGCATTAGTCACACCTTCTATTATTCTTCTAGTTGTCAACCCAAATTTATGGCATGCACCTCTGCCTCATAGGAGGTAGCCTCTAGTTACCATTTCACCACTTTCCAGTGATTTAAGGACTTTACATACATCTCCATTTACTCCATGCTTTAGGTGCTATTGTTATGTGTTTTAATTCTATATGTATTTTAAATACTACAAGACACAGCTGTTGTTTTAAAGTCAGTATTTATTTAGGGCACCCATGTATCTGTCTTTCCTGGTGCTCCTTGGCCCCCCATGTCTCCACATTTCCATCTGGGTTCACCCTCCTGCTGCCTGAGGACCACCCTGTAGTGTTTCTTTCAGCACCATCCTACCAGCAATGAATTCTCATTGTCCTTGATTATCTGAAATCATCTTAATTTGGCCTTCATTTTAGGGTATTTTTGAGAGTATTTAATTCTTTATTGACAGTTATTTTCTTCCATCACATTAAAGATGTACATCATTATTTCTTTTGAAAACTCAAACTCACCTGCCAGTCTCACCATTGTTCCATTGAAGGAATATGTCTTTTTTTCTCAGGTGCTTTGAATATATTTTTTTTCTTTGTCTTTGGTTTTCACAGCTGCACAATCATGGGACTCACTGTGGCTTTCTTGCATTTCTCCTTTGGGGATTAATCGGGCTTCTTTAATCTATTACTATATTTTAAGAATTTCAAAAAGTTCTTGTCAAATAGTTATTAAAATATTGCTTGTACTTTATTCCCTTCTCTCCTTCCGAAACTCTATTTTCACATATGACCGACTTTTTCACCACCTCTTATATATTTCCTACTGATTCTCTCCATTTTCCATTATTTTGTTTCCCTCTAATCTAGACATATTCTTCTGGACTATTTTCAATTCATGATACTCTCATTTATCATGTCTAATCTAATGTTAGACCCTGCTTTTAAATTCTTAATTTTGGGCTTTTTCTTTTAAGTTTTAAAATTTCCATCTGATTTTGTTCCATTTGCTAATAAAAAAGCTAATAATTACCTGAGTATATTAATCAATGTATACTTAATACACTCTGTATATTAAAATGCCAGGTTCTGGACATCTTTCTAAAATTGACTCTTTAATTTTTTTTCCTTTTAACTTGACAGTTGATCATTTGGTCCTGTTTGTGGCATGCCTAGTTATTTCCATTGAAATTACAAATAATTAAATTACAGAGGCTTTAGATGATATCCCACTGCAGAGAGGTTTTCTAGCAAGATAGGCAGAGCACCAGTCAGGATCGTGTTGATCTGAGTCTGTATTTCAGGCTTTATGAAGACGGGCTTCTCTCTGGTTCACCACTGTTTCTGGGTCACAGCTCTTTAGAGTTTCCAGTGAAAGCCTGGGAGTCCCTCTACCCAACACCCTGAATTCTGTAAATGAAGTTGCTAAAATTTCTTCCAACCATGTCACTTTCTTAGCCCCTGGGTTTCACTTCATTTCACCCAGCATGTGAACTTGGGACCCAAACAAGTGTGAAGCCTCAGGTAATCACCTGCTGAGCTCTGGACTGTTTTCCTTTCCTCCAGACCTGCAGCCCCTCACATGTTACCCTGAAATCCCCTCATTCTGCTGCCATCCCTTGCAGTGACACTGTGATAAGCTCAGGGCTTTTGCTCCCTAGATGGCCCCTAAGCCCTGAGACAGACAGCCTGAGAGACAGCGAGGGGGCAGGCGTGTACATGTTTCCCTTCCCTGGGTCCCAGTCCTTCCAGCCTCCACTGCTTGGCTGCTGCCCAAAGCCCTGCCCACTTTGAGGGTCATGCCCACCCAGGTGGGAAGGCAGTCAGTAAGCTGCTCCTTCATACCCACAGAGGAAGCATGCTTTAGTACGTATTTTTTAATGTTCTTCAAAAAGTTTAAACTATGCTTAAACCTAGAGAGCTGATATTTAATGACCCTATAAGTGCATTTGTGTAGGACAGCTGGTTTCCTAATGACTTCTCAATTAAAAGTCAAATCGAATATTCACTAAGTCTTCTCCAAAGCAGAGTTTAAGTGTTATAAGAGCACTATAAAAAAAACGTTCTGAGCATTTTTTGATATGAAAGATATCACAGACACTTAAGTCCAGTAAGAGGGCATTTGACGTGAGCTTTGCTGAAAACAGTGAAGTGAGTGCACATGCCCCACAGGCCTGGGCCAGACCCTGCTGTTCATACTTTCACTCTCAGGTACAGTTTGAGGGCTCTGACCTGAGGAGCTCATCAGGAATTAGGGTAAAGATTCATGTACAAAAGTATTTGTCATAATACAAAACGGAAAACATCCTTGATATACCCTAGGGAGTAGTCAGATAATTATTAGCTTCCATTAAAAAAGAAGGAAGCCTTAGGGTCAAAGTGCCCCTGCATCAATGGGTTACAATACATCTCTCCCCCAGGAGGCGGCACGTACCCACAACCACAGCCACCTGAACCTGTTCCTCTCCTTCATCCTGAGAGTCATCTCGGTGCTGGTCAAGGATAATGTTCTGTACTCCAGCTGCAGCACGCTGCACTGCCCAAACCAACAGTCCTCCTGGGTAAGGCCACCCATCTGGGCAGAGTCCTTTTGCTGTGGGGGGTGGACTGTAGGCAGTGAATATGCCAACCTCCCTGCTCAGCGACCCACCCCTCCCCTAATCCCCACTTCCTGTGATGAAGTCCTGCAGCTGGTACACAGCCTCCAAGAGGTCAAGCTCAGGCCTGAGAAACGGGCCTGGCCATAGGGTGGGGGCCCAGAGTAGGTCAAGCTCTGCAGATGAGACAAGGGGGTGACACAGGCAGGTGGCTGGCTGGGCCCCCTACCCCCATTCCAGAGTTTTTCAGCAGCAGTTCCGGGCTGGAAAACCCTGACATGAAGGGACGAGCACAGAGCCATCGTTCTGTCCCCAGATCTCCCTGATTCTGTGTGGGAGATGTTCCCATCAGTGCCCTGAGCCTGCTGGGAGCCCAGCTGCACATCTATGAGCGAGTGTGGGCTCAGCCCTTAGGCACAAGGGCACCCGTGTCAGTCACCAGCTCCCACAGAGGCGGTGGTGGGGTGGCCCCTGCTGCCCCGTGGTTCTCCGGCAACCACGCTCAGGGAGCACGCTACCCAGTTGTCACACCAAGCCCACTGTGGTGTAGTGCTTATCAAGCTCCTTGCACGCAGGCCGCCTCCTCACTCCTCTCCGCTGTGTGGCTCCTGTGTCCTCTGGATGCTGGCAGGCATTTGGGCTCTGGTGCCTTGCCCCTAACGTGATCGGGCTTCTTGAGGTCGGCTCCTCTCTCCTGCAAGGAGCCAGGATGCTGGAGCGGTTCATGTTCTTGCCAGATGGCTTTGCCACACTGTTGCTCTGCACTGGACAGAATGTGGACTGATTTGATTTTAAGACAGTAAACCCCTTTCCACACCACAGAGCATCAGCTGTGCCATCAGGCTGCAGCTGAACATGTCTGGGGGGATAATCGGCTCACAACCCATGGGCACTCTTGTCACACCCAGGAGCCCACAAATCCCACCCCAGAAAGTTGGGGAGTCTCTGTGTATGCCAAGGGCTGGCCTCCCCTGAGGAACTGCCAGCATTTCCCTGGATGGCCTCAAAACTCGGAGGAGCCTGCCACCTCCACCAACTGTCACAGAGCCACGAACAGCAGGCCTTGGACCATGAGCTGCATCTCAACCCTCTCCTGCCATGGGGACAGTCCTGACCAGCTCCTCACCAAGGGATGGGGGAGGGACAGCACCTGGGGGGTAGCCAAGGGTGACCTGCCCTGCTGGCACACCACCAGCCTTCTGCCACCCCTGTGGATGGGACCACCCCCACCATGGCTGGAGCCCCTTCCTGTGCTGGACTTTGCCTGTGGACCCTGTCAATGGTGCCCAGTGACCATCAATAGAGAAATTTTCAAATTTGGTAAATGAGGATGTGGGGCTGAGGGAAGCCCAGCCACCCATGGCGTGTCATTGCTGACTGGGCTCAGGCTGCGTTCTGGCTGACTGCAGGCCCATGGCCCAGCTGAGACACCTGTGGGGCCGCTCGGGCAGTCCCAGCAGCTCTGTGGACCACCGTCTGGGATGGAGCAGGCAGGGGTGCCTCCTCTCACCATCCCCAGAGCATGGAGCAGAGGGGAGGGCACAAAATGCCACCAAGATTCCTGTGCCAGGAGAGGAAGGGAGGGTGGGGGCAGCAGGAAAACAGTGCAGAGCATGAGCAGGGTGAGAGCAGTGCCCAGAGAGGAGAAAGGCTGTTCCCTGTCATCGCCCCTTCATGGGTGCAGAGCCCTGAGTGAGTTCATCAGCCAGGACACTCGGGTCCCACATGGGGATGGGAAGAAGGAGCCTTTCTTTCATCTATGATTTTTAGATATTTCTGTTCCCAGCTGGGTTTAGACAAACGCATTCCCCCCAAGTAGAGCATCTGGGGCGGGTCCCCCAGTGAGGCACTGATGTCTTTCCTCAGGGTGTGCAGATGGGCCAAGGCATGAAAAAGCCTGTTCCTTTTCAGAAACCCCCAGCACCCACCACCTCCACCTGCATGCCCTACATGCCATGGCTGCTTCTGAGCCCAGGGTTGTCTGGGATCGCCCAGCTGCCAGAGGGCATGCGTGGGACACACAGGTAATTCTCACTGAGACCAGAGCACATGGCATGTGGGGCCCCTGGGCATGCTCTGAGCCCCAGCCCAGGCTTCCAAGGCCATCCCTGAGGGCCTGAGTCCCTGGCTCAGGAGGGGCGCAGCTGCTCAGCTCTGAGCTGGCCACATCTCTGGCCTAGGAAGAGCATGTACATCACAGGGCCAGGCTGTAGGCTGGGTGAGGGTCCTGGGCCCACCGAGCTGCCACATTGGCCACAGCCCAAAGGACACAGGGGTTAGGAGGAAGGGAAGTGAGCAAAGGGGCACAGCGGGTGAGGTGCCCACTGCATGCACCCTTCAGACTCAGTTCCTGTGTTTGCATCCATGCCTGGAAGGACCAACTGCCTGAGGCTTGTGTGGTGCTGTGGGAGCCCTACGTCTTCAGGTGAGGAGCAGCTGTGAATAGGACCCAAGAAACCACCCTGCAGGAATCACAAAGATGCACAACTCTGCTGCAGGCTGAGTGCAAGCCGGGGCTTCCAGTATCAGGCACACTCCGTGCTGAGGCCCACTTTCTGTGCTGGCCCCATAGCTGTATGAATGGTATTTCACACATTCATAAAAATATCCTGTTTTGCTTGCTCATAATCAGCAACTACAGATGTCACCAAGCTCCCAGGGACCAGAGAACCACCTTACATTCCCGTAGGGCCTGGAGTGGACACGCACGTCCAGGTGTGACAGAAAACCTTACCTGCAGCAGCCCAGGAGACACACGGCTTTTCCTGTTCCATTCATGGACTTGGGCCTCTTGTATCACAAAGGGAACTGGATATTGCCATTTCCCAGGGTCTCCAGCCGTGCACGCACTTGGACTTGATCCTCTGCTCTGGTTTGTCTGGTTTTTATCCAACTGCCCTGGAAAACCACACTCCAGAGAACGTGAACAACAGTACTGGATGTTGAACCATGGTGGCAGCCCTAGCCAAGGCAGGCTCCTCCCATCCTCCCTGATGCATGTCTGGGGGGCTTGCAGACCAGGGCTGGGCAGGTCAGGAGTGCTGCTCTCACCACTGGCCTGGGAAGGCTCTGCCCTCGCATCTTTGGGATGCTGTAGAGAACCCTGAGGGGTGTGGTTTGAAGCCCCCAAGGATGAGGCTTGCTGGGAGTGCCATGCCCTGGCCCCTGCGGTCCTTGAGTGTGGTGATGTTGAATGAGAAAATAGACCAGTTGCAGACACAGTATTTACACTTTTCCCAAGAAAATGGAATCATCTTAAAGACCATTTTTCTGCATACTCTTCCTTATTCAACAGGACATCGTAGAAATCCTCCAAGCCCAGGGCGTGTCAGTGTTTCCTTTGACTGGCACTGCAGCCCAGCATGTGGCTGTGACATCCCACCAAGCAGGCACAGCCTCAGTACCATGTTCCTGCTGGCACACCCATCTTCACGTGTGGCGCCTCGTCTCTGTCAGATGGAGCTCTGCAGGGAAGCAGTGCAGTGAACACTCACACTTAGAACTGGGTCACTTTCCCAAAGGCCAGAGAGCTGGCAGCTCTACCTGCCACATGCAGCTGCAGCCTCTGCTGGTCCGGCAGGGTGTGCCTCCCCGTCCACACTTAGCCCAACTGCATGCCTGCCCCACTGACAGTCTATGGAGTGAGTTTCCCATGTTCATGGCTGTTAGCACGTACATTTCTGTGCCCATGGGCTCTGGCAGTAGGACTCCGGGTCCCAGCCCCAGTAAGCAGTGCCACTTCCCTGTGCTGCTCCTCAGAGGCCTGGGTGGGAGGCGGGCAGGCTGGAGGGCTGAGGGCTGCCAGCCAAAGTCCTTGCAGCCTGACAGGGTCCCTTTAAGCACCCCACAAGTATGTATGTAAGTGGATATAAACATACATCCACATGCCATATAAAAGTATCTACATCTGCCTTGTGTGTGTGCCCACACACATGTGAGCATATCCACGCCATGTGTGTCTGCATTATGTAAGCATATTCTTCCCACGTGTCCATGCCTACATGTACATGTCAGTGTATCCACATAAACGTGAAAGTGTATCCACATATATGGACTTACAGAAGCACAGCCACACGGTAATTTTGGAGGGAGGCTGCAGAAACAGGACAGAAATTAAAATCCTTTTTTTCAGAACTCCTAAGTAAATTTAATGATTAAAACAGCAATTTAGTGTTTGCGTGTGAAGTTGGGACACCTGGTTCGTTTATTATACGAAGGCCTGAGAGATTGTATTTAAATATATATGCTTTATATCCTGTGCAATTTTCTCCCCAGAGAAAACCATTCCAAAACTCCTGGAGAAATCATTGCTGGTTTCTCTTGCTTTCCCTTTATTTTTTCATCCCTTTTAAGAGTGGATCTTGGGAAGAACAGAGGGAGGAGGATTGAGTGGAGGATGGGGAGCGGGGAGGGAGGCTGGGAGCCCTGAGCACAACTCTTGGGGCTGTCTGAGGTGCCAGCACGTGTGGGGGCTGTGCACATCCACTCCCTGCTTTCTCTCCTCTACTCACAGCAGCGTGGGTGTGGTGCTAGGGGGCAGCTTGGCCTACCATGTGCTGTGCTCAGGGCCATGCCCATGCTGGTGTGTGACCCTACAGGTTGGCTGCAAGCTGAGTCTGGTGCTCTTCCAGGACTGCATCATGTCCAGCTTCTACTGGCTGCTGGCCGAGGGGCTACACCTGCATGCCCTCCTGGTGGCCATGCTCCCCGGCCGCTGCTTCACAGCCTACCTCCTGATTGGATGGGGTAAGCTTCCCAGCGCCCTCCCACCCCTGACCTGTCCCCTCCCTGCTGACCTGGGGGGTACTTTTCAGCTCAGAGAACCCCTGCTCCCCCTGTAGGGTGCACTCAGGTCACACTGGGGCGAGCTTTTCTAGGAGACTCCAACAGCCACACATTACCATTTCTGGGACCCAGGAAGCTGGTTTAAAACTGTACTGAACTCACATTCCTGGAGTGTGCCCAAAGGGGGGACAGGTGGGAAGAAGGGTGCATGCGAGACAGAGCAGGAAGCCCTTCCACTGTGAGGGGCGGGGTGCCCCATCACGGGAGCACAGCCTCCCTGCACTTGAACGAGTGCTTCTGATGCACAGTGGGCATTCAGCTTTCAGACACACTCGTCTTCACACCTTAATGAGGCCAGGGCATGAGCTGGCTTCTGTTTATGAGGTGGTTCTGTTTAATGTCATCATCAGAGAACCCTGGTCCCCAATGGTCCTGGCCGATGAAACACACAGCTGCGTCATCCCTGCCGGTCTGCCCCCAGTGACTGGCCAGGGCTGCGGATGACCGGGTGTCTTTCTGCAGGTGGCCCCACCATCTGCAAGGGGGTATGGGCGGCCACCAGGCTCTCCTTAGAGGACACGAGGTGAGTGCCATGCCCATGCCTCTGTCTTTGGAGTGGGCAGGGCCACACAGTACCTCCCACCCCAACGGTGTCTGCAGGTGCGGCCAAGCCAGCAGCAAATGAGTGACTACAAGCGAGCGCCATGGGGAGGATGGTCCTTGGGTCGGAGTGTTTGGAGAGTAGGGATCCGGCAAGCCTTGCTGCAGAGTGGGAAGTGGGATGAACCAGGAAGATTTAGTCACAGGAATCTGGGTCTTAGGTGAGGGGAGCAGTGTTCACATAGGGAGTCGGGCAAAACACATGCAGTGTTTGCTGAGCCAAAGGTGAAGGTGAAGGGTCGAAGATGGGCTGAAAAGGCTGGAGGGCAGCTCTCTGAATGGTTCTCCACCTCTGCCTGGGTCCCACATGCAGAACGCAGTGCAGATATTGGACAGAGCAGGTGGCGGCCCCACCCAGGCACCAATCGTGCCCACCGTGAATACTGTGAGAGGGGCTGTCAGGGCTAGAAGTCACCCAGTACCAGTAACGATCCACCCGAAATGGGGACTTGGATAATCACAGTGTGTTCATATGGTGTGATTCTGTGTGCGGCCGTTTGAGCCGACTGCGGCAGTCCTTCCAGCCTTAGCCTGGCTCACACTGGCAGGCTCAGAGAGCGTCAGCTGGAAGGGTTGGGGTTGGGGTCAGGGTTAAGGTCAGGTTTAGGATCATGGTTAGGGTTAGAGTTGGGATTAGGATTAAAGTTAGGGTCAGTGTTTGGGTCTGGTTAGGTTCCCAATGGCTTTACATCCTATTGGCAACACCAGATCGAGCTGGGGTTGAGGGTGTGTCTCTTTCCTGGTTTGGAGGGGCTTCTGTCCCCCACTGCTGGATTTGACAACAGAGGGAATGTTGGGGACCCTCCAGCCCTTTAGGCAGCTAAAAATGATGCCTTCTGGTCAGACGTTTCTAGCTCTGCTGGCCTCTTCTGCTGCACAGACATGTTAAATGTTACTCTATATACACATTCAGACCTCAAAAAGTGAGGGAAGTGGGGTTCAGGAGAAACATCCCTGGATTTACTGTCTGCCACAGCAAGCGGGAGCTGTGCTGGATCCCTGGGTATGGCTGCCATGTGCATTGGTGTCCCCACTCCCCAAGCCATCATGGCAGGAATACAGTGAATCCATCTCAACGGGGGCGGTTGTGCAAAGACCTGTAAATGCAGAGTAGTTATGCTCTTACCGAGAACAAGTGGCACCAGCAGCCTGGAAACACACAAAGGGAGGTAACTCCATCGCAAGGAGAGGGCAGCGCCCTGTAGGGGGTGAGTCCACAGTCCACACACCACGTGGTTTACAGATGGAGTAGGTGGTATTGGGGTTTTCTTTCTCTCTTTTCAATAGTTGCTGAGATACCATGGACCACAGCATTCCCTGGTGGGTTATGTGAACACCGATTTTAATTTATATTATACTAAATAGTTTCTACATTGAAACATGAATTATCTGGTGGGTCGCACTTGGCAGGGCAAGCCTGTCACCCTGTATTCAATGTAAACGGCCCCATTCTGCTCCTCTTCCTGGAGAAGAACGAGGGAGCAGCCAAGCTCCTCCTAAATGCTGGGGGCTCAGCCCCACCCTCCAGAGAAGGAGGCGGGAGTTCCCCTATGGGAAGGGCTCCCCAGGGAAGGGGCCCTCAGGCTGGCCAAGCATGCAAAGCCGGCTGGACTCCTTTGCACTTTTCCCAATTCCAAACTACTTCACACGCACTGCCACGTATTCCATGGACAGGGTACAGACTCTTGCCTTTTACTGTGTTATGACTGTCCTTGCATGCTAAATTAGTTTGCCCAGTTTGCAAAATCACCTCATTAGATCTGAAGGAGGAAACATTTGTTGTTTGTCTTTTCAATGATAGCGATCCTTACTGGTGTGAGGTGATACTTCATTGTGGTTTTAATTTGCATTTCTCTGATGACAAGCGATGTGGAGCATCTTTTCATGTGTCTGTAGGCCATCTGAATTTCTTCTTTAGAGAACTGTCTACTCAGCACCTCTGCCCGTTTTTTAATTGGATTATATGCTTTTTGTTTGTTGAGGTGTGTGAGCTATAAGAGCCAACTTTTTACTCCACAGAAACCGTCTCTCCTAAGAAAGATGACCTTAACATATCAAAAGAACTAGTGTGAATTTAAGATGGGTGACTGAGTGTGGTTGTTTGGTGTCTTTAGAGATACTTAGAGGGGTGAGGTAAATAACAAGTTAATTAGTGGAAAATTCCTGCTGATCTCAAGTTTTGTACAGTTGCTCTTTGAACATTTCTGGTAAATTTCATTAGTAATGATTTAGTAACTGAACAGATACAATTCTTTCGTAACTATTTGTTAGTGAGGTTTTTTAAAGCAGTATTTGTCATCTTCATTTATTCATGGATAAATGTTTGTGTCTTTAACAAATACAACTACCTCAAGTACTATAAATAAAACGTGGGAACTTCATAAAATTTTACTGAACATTTTTAGGTTCTCTTGCTGAACATACTACAGTAATTACAGTGAGAAAAATTAACATGGTATAAAGAACAGTACAAGGAAAATACTATTATAGTCACACTTATGAAAGTTTCCTCAATATAGTATGCCTTAACAGCAATACAAGTTGTGTATTTTAAAACTTGCAGGTTTTTTCCCCAAAAATTTAAATGTGAGACAAATTTTAGGACTTTGTTTAAACATCTGTGCAATGAACAATTGGAACGTTTTGTTTTTAATTGGTTCTTCTTGTTCTGTATAACTAAAAAATGGTATATTTTCTACAGAACTTGGAAGATCCATGACTGTCTTTTAGGAATAGTAGACAAAAGAAATCTTCATTTTGGTCTAGTCTATCAAATAACATTGTTTAAGAAATATAATTACATAATCAACTGAAGCAGTAGTCCCATATTAGATCTCTATGTAAATTCTGCAAACAAAAGGGAAGGCAGGTGGTGGTAGAATCCAGCTTCCTTATATTTCATAAAGGCTCTGTAGTATTGGTTTGTGGTTTCTGAATTAGAATAGCTAATTTTATAAAATTAGCATAATGGCAATGAATATAAGCATTTAGACTGTTAAACTACTTTAACCAGTAGCGGTTGCTAGTTTGCTGTGCTGTGAGTGTCCTTGAATAGTGTTTTATTTTATTCATACTTTACTAGCAAATAAACTTTTCACTTCCAACTAATTGTGTGGCTACTTTTTAAAATTATTTAATTATTTTATTTTGATATCATTAATCTACAATTACATGAAGAACATTATGTTTACTAGGCTCTCCCCTACCCCAAGTCCCCCCAAAAAACACCATTACAGTCACTGTCCATCAGCATGGTAAGATGTTGTGGAATCACTACTTGTCTTCTCTGTGTTGCAAAGCCCTCCCCTTTAACCCACCCCCCACATTATACATGCTAATCATAATACCCCCTTTCTTCTTCCCCGCCTTTATCCCTCCCTACTCTCCCATTCTCCCCAGTCTCTTTCCTTTGGTAACTGTTAGTCCATTCTTCGGTTCTGTGCTTCTGCTGCTATTTTGTTCCTTCAGTTTTCTTTTGTTCTTATACTCCACAGAGGAGTGAAATCATTTGGTATTTGTCCTTCTACGCTTGGCTTATTTCACTGAGCATAATACCCTCTACCTCCATCCATGTTGTTGGTAGGATTTGTTTTCTTCTTATGGCTGAATAATATTCCATTGTGTATATGTACCACATCTTCTTTATCCATTCATCTACTGATGGACACTTAGGTTACTTCCATTTCTTGGCTATTGTAAATAATGTTGCAATAAACATAGGGGTGCATCTATCTTTTTCAAACTGGAGTGCTGCACCCTTAGAGTAAATTCCTAGAAGTGGAATTCCTGGGTCAAATGATAAGTCTATTTTGAGGAACCTCCATATTGCTTTCCACAATGGTTGAACTAATTTACATTCCCACCAGCAGTGTAGGAGGGTTCACCTTTCTCCACAACATCACCAACATTTGTTGTTGTTTGTCTTTTGGATGGTAGCCATCCTTACTGGTGTGAGGTGATATCTCATTGTGGTTTTAATTTGCATTTCTCTGATAAATAGCGAGGTGGACCATCTTTTCATGTGTCTGTTGGCCATCTGAATTTCTTCTTTGGAGAACTGTCTGTTAAGCTCCTCTGACCATTTTTTAATTGGATTAGTTGCTTTTTGTTTGTTGAGGTGTGTGAGCTCTTTATATATTTTGGATGTCAAGCCTTTATCATATCTGTCATTTATGAATATATTCTCCCATACTGTTGGGTTCCTTTTTGTTCTATTGATGGTGTCCTTTGCTTTTCAGAAGCTTTTCAGCTTGATATAGTCTCACTTGTTCATTTTTGCTTTTGTTATCCTTGCCCAGGGAGATATATTCATGAAGAAGTCACTCATATTTATGTCCAAGAGATTTTTGCCTATGTTTTTTGCTAAGAGTTTTATGGTTTCGTGACTTACATTCAGGTCTTTAATCCATTTTGAATTTACTTTTGTATCTGGGGTTAGACAGTGATCCAGTTTCATTACCTTACATGTAGCTGTCCAGTTTTGCCAGCACCGTCTGTTGAAGAGACTATCATTTCCCCATTGTATGTCCATGGCTCCTTTATCGAATATTAATTGACCATATATGTTTGGGTTAATGTCTGGAGTCTCTAATCTGTTCCACTCATCTGTGGCTCTGTTCTTGTGCCAGTACCAAACTGTCTTGATTACTATGGCTTTGTAGTAGAGCTTGAAGTTGGGAAGCGAGATCCCCGCCACTTTATTCTTCTTTCTCAGGATGACTTTGGCTATTTGGGGTCTTTGGTTTTTCCATACGAATGTTTGAACTATTTGTTCCAGTTCGGTGAAGAATGTTGCTGGTAATTTGATAGGGATTGCATCAGATCTGTATATTGCTTTGGGCAGGATGGACATTTTGACAATATTAATTCTTCCTAGCCAAGAGCATGGGATGAGTTTCCATTTGTTAGTGTCCTCTTTAATTTCTCTTAAGAGTGTCTTATAGTTTTCAGGGTATAGGTCTTTCACTTCTTTGGTTAGGTTTATTCCTAGGTATTTTATTTATTTATTTATTTATTTGTAGATAATTATTTTTTATTGAAGGGTAGTTGACACACAGTATTACATTAGTTTCAGGTGTACAACACAGTGATTCAACATTTATATACATGATAATTCTAGGTACCAGCTATCACCATACCAAGTTGTTACAATATTTTCACTATATTCCTTATGCTATACATTACATCCCGGTTACTTATTTATTTTACAATTGGAGGTGTGTACTTTCTTTTTTTTGTGATATGTATTGATCAAATGGTTGTTAACAACAATGAAATTCTGTATAGGGGAGTCAATGTTCAATGCACAATTATTAATCCACCCCAAGCCTAATTTTTGTCAGTCTCCAAACTTCTGAAGCATAATGAACAAGTTCTTACATGGAGAACAAATTCTTACACAGTGAATAAGTTACATGGTGAACAGTACAAGGGCAATCATCACAGAAACTTTCGGTTTTGCTCATGCATTATGAACTATAAACAGTCAGTTCAAATATGAATACTCATTTTATTTATAGTCTTGATTTACATGTGAATACCACATTTCTCTCTTATTATTATTATTTTTAATAAGATGCTGAAGTGGTAGGTAGATACAAGATAAAGGTAGAAAACATAGTTTAGTGTTGTAAGAGAGCAAATGTAGATGATCAGGTGTGTGCCTGTAGACTATGTGTTAATCCAAGCTAGACAAGGGCAATAAAACATCCATGTATGCAGAAGATTTCTCTCAGAACAGGGGTGGTGAGGTTCTAAGCCTCACCTCTGTTGATCCCCAATTTCTCACCTGATGGCCCCCCTGCAACTGTGCCTGTCTTAGGTTGTTCCTCCCTTGAGGAATCTTACCTGTCTCTGGCGAACCAGTCATCTTCCGGGGCCATACAGGGAAATGTAAAGTTGGTAAGTGAGAGGGAAGCCTTATTGTTTGAAAAGGTTAGCTTTTTACTTCTTTGCATATTTATGCCCTGTGGCTTCTATGCCCAGCATTTGTCTTGAGGTATCTTTACCATTTGGAAGAAATACGATAATCGGTAAATTTGATATGAGGCACGAATTCTATTTAAGGGTTGTAATTAGGAAGGAAGAAGAAAAGCTATAGAAGTAGCAGGCGGAAGAAAACATGGGAAGATTGATTATTTCTTTGACATATCTTCTTGTAGAGTAACTTCAGCATGTATAGGCTTTAAACTACTAATTAAATTGTGCACACACATTAACGTAATAGGAGTAGAGTTACATAACCAAAGCATACCTGTAATTACCAGCCATCTCCAGTGAAACCAAGAAAACCAGTTAGGCACCTAAGGCATTTGTGAAAACTTCTCTATGATATGGTGGATATTGTCCAACTGAACTTGAACAGTCTGAGAGAAATCAGACAAATTAAACAACCCATTCCTGGGGACTGTTTACATCCCATATATTCTTTTAACAGTAAATAGTCTTTATTTGTAAGATTTTGGAGCTCTACAATTTGCACTTCTCCTATTTCTTGGTTGAGTTCCAATAGTATAGATCCAGGCAAATTTGTTGTTTTACTGTATGCACAGGCCAGCTTAGATATCTCCTTCTTCATTCCCATGGCAAGTCCAGGAACTGGTGGGATGAGTGCATCTACACCTGTAGCAGTGCATAGATCTTTGTTGTGGTTTTTTGATGATCATCTTCTGGCATGAATCTTCCAGAGAGTGCTGATTTTGCAAGTTCTTTTTCATATCTTATCTTAGTTCATTTGTGGGGTAGCCCAATTAGGCTTTGATCCTCTGTATAAACACAAACAGTCCCTTTGCCTACAATTTTATATGATCTTTATACCACTGTGTAGAACTCATTGGAGGTCACCACACAGGAACAGCCTTTTTTTTTTTTTTTGGCATCATTAACCTACACTTACATGACGAATATTATGTTTACTACGCTCTCCCCTATACCAGGTCCCCCCTATAAAACCCCTTTACAGTCACTGTCCATCATCATTGCAAAATGTTGTAGAATCACTACTTGTCTTCTCTGTGTGGTGCAGCTCTACCCTATCTCCCACCCCCCATGGATGCTAATCTTAATACCCCTCTTCTTCTTCCCCCACCTTATCCCTCCCTACCAACACATCCTCCCCAGACCGTTTCCCTTTGGTACCTGTTATTCCATTCTTCAGTTCTGTGATTCTGCTGCTGTTTTGTTCCTTCAGTTTTTCCTTTATTCTTATACTCCACAGATGCGTGAAATCATTTGGTATTTCTCTTTCTCCACTTGGCTTGTTTCACTAAGCATAATACCCTCCAGCTCCATCCATGTTGCTACAAATGGTAGGATTTGCCCTTTTCTTATGGCTGTGTAGTAATCCATTGTGTATATGTACCACTCTTCTTTATCCATTCATCTATCTATGGACATTTAGGTTGCTTCCAATCCTTGGCTATTGTAAATCATGCTGCGATAATCATAGGGGTGCATTGGTCTTTCTCAAACTTGATTGCTTCATTCTTAGGGTAAATTCCTAGGAGTGCAATTCCTGGGTCAAATGGTAAGTCTGTTTTGAGCATTTTGATGTACCTCCATACTGCTTTCCACAATGGTTGAACTAACTTACATTCCCACCAGCAGTGTAGGAGGGTTCCCCTTTCTCCACAGCCTCACCAACATTTGTTGTTGTTTGTCTTTTGGATGGCAGCCATCCTTACTGGTGTGAGTTGATACCTCATTGTAGTTTTAATTTGCATTTCTCTGATAATTAGCGATGTGGAGCATCTTTCCATGTGTCTGTTGGCCATCTGTATTTCTGTTTTGGAGAACTGTCTGTTCAGTTCCTCTGCCCATTTTTAATTGGGTTATTTGTTTTATGTTTGTTGAGGCATGTGAGCTCTTTATTTATTTTGGACGTCTAGCCCTTATCGGATCTGTCATTTTCAAATATATTCTCCTAAACTGTAGGGTTCCTTTTTGTTCTATTGATGGTGTCTTTTCCTGTACAGAAGCTTCTCAGCTTAATATAGTTCCACTTGTTCATTTTTTCTGTTGTTTTCCTTGCCTGGGGAGATATGTTCAAGAAGAGATCACTCATGTTTATGTCTAAGAGGTTTTGCGTAAGTTTTTTTCCAAGAGTTTAATGGTTTCATGACTTACATTCAGGTCTTTGGTCCATTTTGAGTTTACTTTTGTATATGGGGTTAGACAATTGTCCAGTTTCATTCCCCTACATGTAGCTGTCCAGTTTTGCCAGCACCATCTGTTGAAGAGACTGTCATTTTGCCATTGTATATCCATGGCTCCTTTATCAAATTTTAATTGACCATATATGTCTGGGTTAATGTCTGGATTCTCTAGTCTGTTCCATTGGTCTGTGGCTCTGTTCTTGTGCCAGTACCAAATTGTCTTGATTACTATGGCTTTATAGTAGAGCTTGAAGTTGGGGAGTGAGATCCGCCCTACTTTATTCTTCTTTCTCAGGATTTCTTTGGCTATTCGGGGTCTTTGGTGTTTCCATATGAATTTTTGAATTAATTGTTCCAGTTCTATGCAGAATGTTGCTGGTAGTTTCATAGGGAATAGCATCAAATCTGTATATTGCATTGGGCAGGGTGGCCATTTTGACGATATTAATTCTTCCTAGCCACGAGCATGGGATGAGTTTCCATCTGTTAGTGTCCCCTTTAATTTCTCTTAAGAGTGACTTGTAGTTTTCAGAGTATAAGTCTTTCACTTATTTGGTTAGGTTTATTCCTAGGTATTTTATTTTTTTGATGCAATTGTGAAGGGAGTTGTTTTCCTGATTTCTCTTTCTGTTGATTCATTGTTAGTGTATAGGAAAGAAACAGATTTCTGTGTGTTAATTTTGTATCCTGCAACTTTGCTGTATTCCGATATCAGTTCTAGTAGTTTTGGGGTGGAGTCTTCAGGGCTTTTTATGTACAGTATCATGTCATCTGCAAATAGTGACAGTTTAACTTCTTCTTTACCAATCTGGATTCCTTGTAATTTTTTGTTTTGTCTGATTGCCATGGCTAGGACCTCCAGTACTATGTTAAATAACGGTGGGGAGAGTGGGCATCCCTGTCTAGTTCCCGAACTCAGAGGAAATGCTTTCAGCTTCTTGCTGTTCAACATAATGTTGGCAGTGGGTTTATCATAGATGGCCTTTATTATGTTGAGGTACTTGCCCTCTATTCCCATTTTGCTGAAAGTTTTTATCATGAGTGGATGTTGAACTTTGTCAAATGCTTTTTCAGCATCTATGGAGATGATCATGTGGTTTTTGTCTTTCTTTTCGTTGAAGTGGTGGATGATGTTGATTGACTTTCGAATGTTGTACCATTCTTGCATCCCTAGGATGAATCCCTCTTGGTCATGGTGTATGATCCTTTTGATGTATTTTTGAATTCGGTTTGCTAATATTTTGTTGAGTATTTTTGCATCTACGTTCATCAGGGATATTGGTCTCTAGTTCTCTTTTTTGGTAGGTCTTTGCGTGGTTTTGGTATTAGGGTGATGTTGGCCTCATAGAATGAGTTCGGGAGTATTCCCTCCTCTTCTATTTTTTGGAAAACTTTAAGGAGAATGGGTATTATGTCTTCTCTGTATGTCTGTTAAAATTCCAAGGTAAATTCATCTGGCCTGGGTGTTTTTTTCTTGGGTAGTTTTTTGATTACCGCTTCAATTTCTTTGATGGTAATTGGTTTGTTTAGATTTTGTCTTTCTTCCTTGGTCAGTTTTGGAACATTGTATTTTTCTAGGAAGTTGTCCATTTCTTCTATGTTTTCCATCTTCTGAGAATATAGGTTTTCATAGTAGTCTCTAATAATTCTTTGTATTTTTGTTGGGTCCGTTGTGGTGTTTCCTTTCTCATTTCTGAGTCTGTTGATGTGTGTTGATTCTCTTTTTCTCTTAATAAGTATGGCTAGAGGCTTATCTATTTTTTTATTTTCTCAAAGAACCCGCTCTTGGTTCCATTGATTTTTTTCTATTGTTTTATTCTTCTCAATTTTGTTTATTTCCTCTCTGATCTTTATTATGTCCCTCCTTCTGCTGACTTTAGGCCTCATTTGTTCTTCTTTTTCCAATTTCGATAATTGTGACAGTAGACTATTCCTTTTGGCTTGTTCTTCCTTCTTTATATATGCCTGGAATGCTATATACTTTCCTTTTAAGACTGCTTTCGCTGCATTCCACAGAAGTTGGGGCTTTGTGTTGTTGTTGTCATTTATTTCCATATTTTGCTGGATCTCCATTTTAATTTGGTCATTGATCAATTGACTATTTAGAAGCGTGTTCTTAAGCCCCCGTGTCTTTGTGAGCCTTTTTGCTTTCTTTGTACAATTTATTTCTAGTTTTATACCTTTGGGTCTGAAAAGTTTGTTGGTAGAATTTCAGTCTTTTTGAATTTACTGAGGCTCTTTTTTGTGGCCTAGTATGTGGTCTATTCTGGAGAATGTTCCATGTGCACTTGAGAAGAATGTGTATCCTGTTGCTTTTGGGTGTAGAGTTCTGTAGATATCTATTAGGTCCATCTGTTCTAGTGTGTTGTTCAGTGCCTCTGTGTCCTTACTTATTTTCTGTCTGGTGGATCTGTCCTTTGGAGTGAATGGTGTGTTGAAGTGTCCTAAAATGAATGTATTGCAGTCTATTTCCTCCTTTAGTTCTGTTAGTATTTGTTTCACATATGCTGGTGCTCCTGTGTTGAGTGCATATATATTTATAATGGTTATATCCTCTTCATGGACTGAGTCCTTTATCATTATGCAATGTCCTTCTTTATCTCTTGTTACTTTCTTTGTTGTGAAGTCTATTTTGTCTGATACTAGTTCTGCAACACCTGGTTTTTTCTCACTATTGTTTGCATGAAATATCTTTTCCATCCCTTGACTTTTAGTCTGTGCATGTCTATGGGTCTGAGGTGAGTCTCTTGTAAGCAGCATATAGATGGGTCTTGTTTTTTTAATCCATTCAGTGACTCTATGTCTTCTGATTAGTGCATTCAGTCCATTTAAATTTAGGGTGTTTATCGATAGGTATGTATTTATTGCCATTTCAGGCTTTAGATTCGTGTTTACCAAAGGTTCCAGATTACTCTCCTTACTATCTAAGAGTCTAACTTAACTCACTTAGTATGCTGTTAGAAACAAAATCTAAACTTTCTTTTCTTTTTCTCCTCCTTTTTCTTACTCCTTAATTCTTTATATATTAGGTATCAAATTCTGTACTTTTTGTCTATCCCTTGTTTGGCTTTGGGGATAGTAATTTAATTTTGCATTTGCCTCGCAATCAGCTGCTCCACCCTCCCTACTGTGATTTTACTACCTCTAGTGACAGCTATCCATCCCTAGGAACACTTCCGTCTATAACAGTCCCTCCAAAATAGACTGCAAAGATGGTTTGTGGAAGGTAAACTCTCTCAGCTTTTGCTTATCTGGAAATTGTTTAATCCCTCCTTCAAATTTAAATGATAATCTCACCGGATAAAGTAATCTTGGTTCCAGGCTCTTCTGCTTCATGGAATTTAATACATCATGCCACTCCCTTCTGGCCTGTAAGGTTTCTGCCGAGAAGTCTGATGTTAGTCTGATGGGCTTTCCTTTGTATGTGATCTTATGTCTGCCTCTGGCTGCTTTTAACAGACTGTCCTTATCCTTGATCTTTCCCATTTTAATTACTATGTGTCTTGCTGTTGTCTTCCTTGGGTCCCTGTGTTGGGGGAATCTGTGTATTTCCATGCCCTGACAGACTATGTCCTTCCCCAGATTGGGGAAATTTTCAGCAACTAACTCCTCAAAGACACTTTCTATCCCTTTCTCTCTCTTCTTCTTCTGGTATCCCTATAATGCGAATATTGTTCTGCTTGGATTGGTCACACTGTTCTCTCAATATTCTTTCATTTTTAGAGATCCTTTTTTCTCTCTGTGCCTCAGCTTCTTTGCATTCCTCTTCTCTATTTTCTATTTCATTTACTCTCTCCTCCACCGTGTCTAACCTGCTTTTAATACCCTCCATCATGCTATTTAATGATTGGATCTCTGACCTGAATTCATTCCTGAGTTCTTGGATGTCTTTCCATACCTCAATTAGGATGTTGATGATTTTTATTTTGAACTACCTTTCAGGAAGAGTCACGAGGTCCATATCATTTAAATCTTTCTCAGAAGTTTTATTAACAATTTTTCTCTGGACAAGGTTCCTTTGGTGTTTCATGTTTGTATATGGCGCCCTCTAGTGACCAGAAGCTCTATTCTGGAGCTTCTCAGCCCCTGAAGCAATGTCGGGGGTCGCAGGGGAGCTGTACTGGTGCCTGGGGGTAGGAAAGAGCTGTTCCCCGCCTCCTGGCTGCTGTGCCTCTCTCCACTGCCTGAGCCATTGAGCTGGTCACACAGGTATAAGTTTTTGTCCCAGAGCAGCCAGATATGGATCACTGCTTTCCACATGCTGCTGGAATCCCAGTCTCCCCAGGAACTCTGCCTGTATTAACTTTCCAACCCAGTAGTCATGCGAGTCTCATGAAAGCACCATGAAATGTAGGTTTGTGCTCCCAGAGCAGATCTCCAGAGCTAGGTATTCAGCAGTCCCAAGCCTTCCAGTCCTTCCCTGCTCCATTTGTCTTCCTCCTGCCAGTGAGCTGGGGTGGGGGAGGGGCTCGGGTCCCACAGAGCCACAGCTCTGGTATGTTACCCCATTAGCTGAGGTCTGCACTTTTCTCCAGGTGTGTGCAGTCTGATGCCATCATCTTTCCTGTTGCTATCTCAGGATTAGTTGTGCCAATTAAATTTTCTAATTGTATCCAGTTTTAGAAGGAAGCCTCTGTCTCTCCTCTTACGCTGCCATCTTTAATCCCATCCTGTGTGGCTACTTTTTGTTTTATGTCCATTAATTATAATTCCTGATAAGTCATTTATGCCTCAAACTTCGTTTTCTGACTATTAAATAAAAATAGTCTTACTATATTTTATAGAAAATGTAAATAACGGTAGAGTGCACAAAAAGTATACATGTAATCCCTCCATCAATTGGAATAAATCATTCTTAACATTATGGCTTATTTCCCTCCAGTCTTTTTTAAGAGAATTTTTTCCATAGATGAGAGCACATGGTAGGTACACATATAAATGGTATCCTTTTTCCCAGTTATCATTATAGCATACACATTTTGCTTTTTATATATAAAATTTTAAACATTTTTTATAGCTGCATAGTGTGCCTTATAGATGAATCCTATTTAACTTCAGTATTTCCTAATTATTGAACGTTATATAGTTAGTTTCCAGTTTCCACTTACATTAAATAATTTGCAGTAGGCAATTGTGTATATAACTCTGTAACTGCATTTTAAATATTTTAGGGAGAAGGAAGAAAAAAAGTACCTTCTCAGTTGATTAATTCTTAGAAGGAAATTACCAGCTGAGAAGGTATTGTTTTTACAGTAAAGAATAATGTATTTTTTATCAAATCTATCATGTTTATTATGAAAAATGAAAAGTATAAAAAAATTACCCATAGTATCACCGCCCAGAGATAACCATCATTAGTTATTATCAGACCTTGTCTGTGACAGGTATTTCACAGAGGTTCTGATTTATTAAAATGACATGTAGACATTGGGCTATTGGCTTAATCTTAAGAGAACCTGGAATACAAAGCTGTTCTCAAGGACATTCTGAAAACTGCTTTTGTTCACTGAATAGCTTTCTGTGTGCATTTTGGGACTTTTATATTTAGGTATAATTCATTAACCATTGTCTTAAGTACTTTTGAAGCTTTCCAAATAGGTAAAATATCAAAACTGCATTTTTAGAGGAAGGATAGAAACAAGAGAAGAGCATATTACACCCTGACTACAATATTCCTTGAAGAAGAGAGCTTTTTTAAAAAATACATTTGAATTTTTCATTTTGCTTTAAAATTTTAAGAGTCTGATCAATAGACTTGGTATTAATCTTATGTTGTGAAATAGTGCAGATTCAAGAAACAGCTGTACTGTATGCAACAGAAGGACTTGTTACCAAATAACTTTATCACTAATATTTGTATCTAGACCTATGTGTGATTTTTAATTGTGTGTTGAAATAAAAATTATATTTGCATGGACTATGTATGATTTATTAGAAATCATTCCTTAGTTTCTTGGCACCCAGATAAGTAATCCCCAGACAAGGCAATAATTTGCCTTGCTTGCCCCAGTCAAGGCAAATTATTATGCTAAATATTATTCAGAACAATCTGTTCTTTGTAGGGGGTCCAAGAGGAGGCAGCAAACACAAAGTAAGAGTTGTGTAAAATTTTTATATTCTGTAGGAATTTTCAATTTTAACAGAGTTTAATTTGTTCTGATTTTAATTCCAGTGGAAACTTCTATCGCAATATAAGGCAGATAAAAAAAACATGTATTTGGAAATAACTGAAACTGGCCTCTTGGATTCATATGACGACATTTGGTTTATGGCCCACTGCCAATGGCAGATTCATTTCCTTTGAGTGAAAGGGATTCTAAAGATTTATTAAGATATCTTTCTTTCTGCTTTAGTGTACCTAGTACTTCTTCTACCATCCATGTAAATATTTTGAAATGAGTTATTTATGTAAAAATTTCTCTTTTCAAAACATTTATGGAGAACACTTTCCCATACTTCAGAGAGAAACAGCCCATACATCCAGTCTGAGAAAAGTATGCTTTTGGGAATTTCAACAGAAACTGTTCATTTTAAAATACATTTAATATATACTTAAAACAGTTTAAGAACAGAATCTTGGATGAACTAAAAAATCATGCTAACGTTTGTTTCACTTAATATTCTTTAAAATAAACATAGTATTTATGTGTTTTTCCCCCAGTTATAAAAGGTATGCATATTCATTATAGGCATCTTTGAAAAGCTTAAAAAAGAAAATAAACATCCTTAATTCCACCAGAGAACCACTGTTAATATTTGGTTCATATCCTTCCAGTTATTCACATATATTTTGTACATAATAAAAATTAATGTCGTCTATACAGATAATCTGTTTTTTACTTACTGTATTATTAACATTTCCCCATATTAAAACAATGTCTGAAGCATGGTTACATAGCATCCTTACATATGACTAACTCTGTTTTCCTTAATCCATTTCCTATTATTGAATGTTTAGATTATTTCTCTTTTTAAAATAATGTTTCAGAGGCCATTCCTGTATATACTTACATATACATACATCTCTTTGTATACCTGATAGTTTCCTCAGGGTAATCCCATAGTAATGGAATTCTCAGGTGATCTAAAAATGTAACAACATCTACCTTTCCTCCAATCTGTTTGCCTTACCCACCATTTTAAAAGTAAGGTTGAATCTTCATAAGGATTTATTTTATTACATAAATTATTATGTTTTAAAAGTCAAATTTTAAATTGGAAAAAAGTTATTTATACTTAAAGGGTAACTTGAGAACTCCATATCAGTTTTACTACTAACTTTTACTGATTTTGGAAACCCTTACATCTGTGGACCACTCAATCACATTCACTTTCCAATCAAATGGTAGGCTGGTATGTTATCATTCCACCGTGACTTGATGTGTAAGTTTGAAAAGTACATTTATTTTTAATTTCAAAGATCTAATTTTATGATAAGGGTAATGCTTGGTACTTGAGAAGGACAGTTGGAACTAGGGTATTAATAGTAAATAGCACTGAAGCAAATATTACCTGAGACAGCAAACATAAATTAATGCCTTCTAATTTGTTACTAGAAGAATAGCTCTTATTGTGTAACTTCCTTATAAAGTTCCCCAAAGCCACTTTTGTGTGTGTGCTTTCTTTAAGTACACGAGATTATTATTTCTTTTATGAGAAGTCAAATAATTTTTTTAATTATCAAAAGACAGGGTAACGTTACCGTTCAATTACGATTTGAAAAATGAAACAATTCCTTTTATACATTAACCTAGTTTCATTTCTGATCTTACATTTAATCCCTTGTATTCTTTGCAAATTTGTATTTCACACATTTGCTACTTTTTTAAAATTTAAGTTTTATTTAGCTTTTAAAAATAGGTAATATTGAGATGTTCCAGAGTTCGAAAGATCTGGAAGCATACAGAACTGTGTGGCCAATATGGAAGCCACTCACGCACATGGCTATTTGAATGAATTAGAATTACAGAAAATTAAAGGTGCAGGTCTCAGTGGTACTAGGCACTTTTCAAGAATGCTTCCATCGTTGCAGAGTTTGGAAAGCATGAGGACGGAGTTAAAAAGTCTTCCAGCCCTCCTCAAAGCCAAGCTGCTGTTAGTTTTATGTGATCCCCTCTCAGGTATAATCTATGCCTCCAATCAGCAAATAGGTGTGAATATACTTTCCCCTTACCTTTTTTTTTTGTATCATTAATCTACAATTACATGAAGAACATTATGTTTATTAGGCTCCCCCCTTCACCAAGTCCCCCCCATGTAACCCTCACAGTCACTGTCCATCAGCATAGTAAGATGCTGTAAAATCACTACTTGTCTTCTCTGTGTTGTACAGCCTGTCCCGCCCCATACCCCCCCACACACATTATACATGCTAATTGTAATGCCCCCTTTCTTTTCCATGCCCTTATCCCTCACTTCCCATCCATCCTCCCCAGTCCCTTTCCCTTTGATAACTGTTAGTCCATTCATGGGTTCTGTGATTCTGCTGCTGTTTTGTTCCTTCAGTTTTTCTTTGCTCTTATACTCCACATATGAGTGAAATCATTTGGTACTTGTCTTTCTCTGCCTGGCTTATTTCACTGAGCATAATACCCTCTAGCTCCATCCATGTTGTTGCAAATGGCAAGATTTGTTTTCTTCTTATGGCTGAATGATATTCCATACACAGTTGCTACTTTTATGTGTATTTTTACTTAACATTGTTGGAAATATTTACATGTATATAGCCTTATTTAATATTTAAATCTTATAAAACTAACACAACATTAGAAAATAGAGGATTTAGAAAATAAGATCATGAAAATGACTAATATTTCACAGATGGAAAAGCTGGCATTATGATAAATACAATAACTTTCATTTTTTATTAGAAAAGTAATTCATGCTTATTGAAGAAAAATTGCACATAAAAGTGTAACGCAGGAAAATAAAGTGATTCATGAGTTTTTCACCCACTGACAATATTTTGGTTACATTTTAATCTATTTTTTCCTGCTCTGAATTATATATATGTTGTATTGAGATTGCACTGATCTCCTGATTTTTTCTTTAATATAATAATTTCTCTATATTGAAAGAAACTTTTGATAGTTGTATAATAGTCATAAATTTACCATAATTCATGTCATGTAATTATTTCTCAATTATGATTTCTGTTTTTTGTATTATAAATAGTATTCTTTGAATATATTCACACATGAATCTCTTTTTTGTAATTCAGATTATTTCCATCAAATAATTTCTCTGAAGTAGATTCTTTAGAATGAATGGGATGGATGATGTTTTAAGATTCTTGATAAAGACTGCCAAATTACCTTCCAGGATAATTATAACCTATTTTTCATTCCTACTAACAATGTATAAAATTGGCTATCTCATTGAACCTCAGCTCACAAGGTTGTTTACTTTTTAATCTTTGTAACCAATATGTGAAAATGGTTTGTTTTTTGAGATAATTGCCATATAACATTATATCAGGTATTTCATTGTTTGGATTTATTTCTTATTTCTGAGATTGAATATTCAGTCTTGCTACTTTACATGGGATTTAGTTTAATAGAAACCATTCCAGTTTATCCAGTATACACTCCAGAGTTGTATAGAAAACCTTCCTTTGTCCCCTAACAGAAGGAATATTAATGTTTTTTATCTCCATAGAAAGTCACTGACGGTTTATTTCTTTAAAGATATTGCATGCATAATTAGGAATTAGAGAGCTGAATAATTAAGATGAACAAGAACAAAAAGGATTATCCAGTTTGTTACAAAGTCCCTTGCCTGACTTTATTGTGACCATCTGGATTTTCTCCTTGGTACTATGTTCTGAACTATATAAAGAAAGGATATAGAGAGTAAGTTTCCAGAAATCTAAGTTCATAGTTATCTTTAAAATGAACTATTGGAACAAAGCTCTTTTGTAAGTTGGGATTTTTGTACACCACTGGTTGGGGAAATCTCCAAATGTAGATTTCTGTTGATAAAATTTGTTTCTGAAAATGTGTTTACTTTGTTATCACAGACCTATTAAATTACCTGAGGGTAAGAATCCGATCTTGTTCATTTTTGTATCCTGAGCATAATTCCCTAAATGCGTTCAGATTATTTCCGTCAAATAATTTCTCTGAGCAAATAATTATGTTCAGGATACAAAATTCCCTAAAGGTGTTCACTAAATGTGTGAATAACAGAATATTTGAAAGAGTGAAAAGATTGAACTTGAAATTAGAAGACCTGAGGTTTTTTCCTATTAATTATCTTGAGCTTTAGGAGTTTTATAGATTATGTAACATCCTTTGAACCTCAGTTTCTTCAACTCATGGCTGTACTGCTTGTTCCATTTACTTCACAAAGTTGAGAAATAGAATAAAATATGTTGAAGTATCTTGTTAAATAAAAAAGTGCTGTGTAGTTGTGAAAGTCATCAACATTATCATTATTACATTTCTGGGAAGTACTTGGTTAAGAGTCTCACTATTAAGAAATTACCTAAAAGAGGATGGCAGAGACTGCTTGCTAGCTGATCACAAATCCACTGTTTCCTCTTCTTCCTGGACATACAATGGCACCATTTCTTGGCTTCCCTTGCATTTAGGTATGCTCATGTGACTGAGTTCCCATTAATGGAGTATACAGAAACAATGTGTGCCACTTACCAGGCATGGCCCATAAAAACCTCTCATGAGGGCTCCTCCAAATTTTTTGTCTTTCTGTGTGACTGGGATGGAGACAACATTCAGGGTAGCCATGGAAGCCATCCATTACAGGTAGTACAGTCTCCTTGAACATCATATGCTTGCATGGAGGAAGTCCACCTACAAATTTGTTCATCCATCCAGTTCTACTACTTGAGCAAGAAATAAACTGTTGTTTTTGAATCATTACCCATTTGGGGACTACTTGTTACAGCAGTCAGACCAGCACTAGCTGTTATATGGAGCGCTACAATTTGCACTTCTCCAAATTCTTGGTTCAGTTCCAACAGTATAGATCCAGTCCAATTTTGTTGTTTTACTGTATGCACAGGCCAGCTTAGATATCTCCTTCCTCATTCCCATGGCAGGTCCAGGAACTGGTGGGATGAGTGCATCTACAGCTGTAGCAGTGCGTGGATCTTTGTTGGGGTTTTTTGATGATCATCTTCTGGCATGAGTCTTCCAGAGGGTGCAGATGTTGGAAGTTCTTTTTCATATCGTATCTTAGTTCATTTTCGGGGTAGCCCAATTAGGCTTTGATCCTCTGTATAAACACAAACAGACCCTTTGCCTACACTTTTATATGCCCTTTATAACCTTGTGTAGAACTCGTTGGAGGTTACCACACAGGAACTGACTTTTTTTTTTTTTTTTTTTTTTTGCTATCACTAATCTACACTTACATGACGAATATTATGTTTACTAGGCTCTCCCCTATACCAGGTATCCCCTATAAACCCCTTTACAGTCACTGTCCATCAGCATAGCAAAATGTTGTAGAATCACTACTTGCCTTCTCTGTGTTGTACAGCTCTCCCTTTTCTCCTACCCCCCCATGCATGTTAATCTTGATACCCCCCTACTTCTCCCCCCCTTATCCCTCCCTACCCACCCATCCTCACCAGTCCCTTTCCCTTTGGTACCTGTTAGTCCATTCTTGAGTTCTGTGATTCTGCTGCTGTTTTGTTCCTTCAGTTTTTCCTTTGTTCTTATATTCCACAGATAAGTGAAATCATTTGGTATTTCTCTTTCTCCGCTTGGCTTGTTTCACTGAGCATAATACCCGCCAGCTCCATCCATGTTGCTGCAAATGATTGGATTTGCCCTTTTCTTATAGCTGAGTAGTATTCCATTGTGTATATGTACCACATCTTCTTTATCCATTCATCTATTGATGGACATTTAGGTTGCTTCCAATTCTTGGCTATTGTAAATAGTGCTGCAATAAACATAGGGGTGCATCTGTCTTTCTCAAACTTGATTGCTGCATTCTTAGGGTAAATTCCTAGGAGTGGAATTCCTGGGTCAAATGGTAAGTCTGTTTTGAGCATTTTGATGTACCTCCATACTGCTTTCCACAATGGTTGAACTAACTTACATTCCCACCAGCAGTGTAGGAGGGTTCCCCTTTCTCCACAGCCTCGCCAACATTTGTTGTTGTTTGTCTTTTGGATGGCAGCCATCCTTACTGGTGTGAGGTGATACCTCATTGTAGTTTTAATTTGCATTTCTCTGATAATTAGCGATGTGGAGCATCTTTTCATGTGTCTGTTGGCCATCTGTATTTCTTTTTTGGAGAACTGTCTGTTCAGTTCCTCTGCCCATTTTTTAATTGGGTTATTTGTTTTTTGTTTGTTGAGGCGTGAGAGCTCCTTATATATTCTGGACGTCAAGCCTTTATCGGATGTGTCATTTTCAAATATATTCTCCCATACTGTAGGGATCCTTCTTGTTCTATTGATGGTGTCTTTTGCTGTACAGAAGCTTTTCAGCTTAATATAGTCCCACTTACTCATTTTTGCTGTTGTTTTCCTTGCCCGGGGAGATATGTTCAAGAAGAGGTCACTCATGTTTATGTCTAAGAGGTTTTTGCCTATGTTTTCTTCCAAGAGTTTAATGGTTTCATGGCTTACATTCAGGTCTTTGATCCATTTTGAGTTTACTTTTGTATATGGGGTTAGACAATGGTCCAGTTTCATTCTCCTACATGTAGCTGTCCAGTTTTGCCAGCACCACCTGTTGAAGAGACTGTCATTTCGCCATTGTATGTCCATGGCTCCTTTATCAAATATTAATTGACCATATATGTCTGGGTTAATGTCTGGATTCTCTAGTCTGTTCCATTGGTCTGTGGCTCTGCTCTTGTGCCAGTACCAAATTGTCTTGATTACTATGGCTTTATAGTAGAGCTTGAAATTGGGGAGTGAGATCCCCCCTACTTTATTCTTCTTTCTCAGGATTGCTTTGGCTATTCGGGGTCTTTGGTGTTTCCATATGAATTTTTGAATTATTTGTTCCAGTTCATTGAAGAATGTTGCTGGTAGTTTCATAGGGATTGCATCAAATCTGTATATTGCTTTGGGCAGGATGGCCATTTTAACGATATTAATTCTTCCTAGCCACGAGCATGGGATGAGTTTCCATCTGTTAGTGTCCCCTTTAATTTCTCTTAAGAGTGACTTGTAGTTTTCAGAGTATAAGTCTTTCACTTCTTTGGTTAGGTTTATTCCTAGGTATTTTATTTTTTTTGATGCAATTGTGAATGGAGTTGTTTTCCTGATTTCTCTCTCTGTTGGTTCATTGTTAGTATATAGGAAAGCCACAGATTTCTGTGTGTTGATTTTGTATCCTGCAACTTTGCTGTATTCCGATATCAGTTCTAGTAGTTTTGGGGTGGAGTCTTTAGGGTTTTTTATGTACAGTATCATGTCATCTGCAAATAGTGACAGTTTAACTTCTTCTTTACCAATCTGGATTCCTTGTATTTCTTTATTTTGTCTGATTGCCGTGGCTAGGACCTCCAGTACTATGTTAAATAACAGTGGAGAGAGTGGGCATCCCTGTCTAGTTCCCGATCTCAGAGGAAATGCTTTCAGCTTCTCGCTGTTCAATATAATGTTGGCTGTGGGTTTATCATAGATGGCCTTTATTATGTTGAGGTACTTGCCCTCTATTCCCATTTTGCTGAGAGTTTTTAACATGAATGGATGTTGAACTTTGTCAAATGCTTTTTCAGCATCTATGGAGATGATCATGTGGTTTTTGTCTTTCTTTTTATTGATGTGGTGGATGATGTTTATGGACTTTCGAATGTTGTACCATCCTTGCATCCCTGGGATGAATCCCACTTGGTCATGGTGTATGATCCTTTTGATGTATTTTTGAATTCGGTTTGCTAATATTTTGTTGAGTATTTTTGCATCTACGTTCATCAGGGATATTGGTCTGTAGTTTTCTTTTTTGGTGGGGTCTTTGCCTGGTTTTGGTATTAGGGTGATGTTAGCTTCATAGAATGAGTTTGGGAGTATCCCCTCCTCCTCTATTTTTTGGAAAACTTTAAGGAGAATGGGTATTATGTCTTCCCTGTATGTCTGATAAAATTCCGAGGTAAATCCATCTGGCCCGGGGGTTTTGTTCTTTGGTAGTTTTTTGATTACCTCTTCAATTTCGTTGCTGGTAATTGGTCTGTTTAGATTTTCTGTTTCTTCCTGGGTCAATCTTGGAAGGTTATATTTTTCTAGGAAGTTGTCCATTTCTCCTAGGTTTCCCAGCTTGTTAGCATATAGGTTTTCATAGTATTCTCCAATAATTCTTTGCATTTCCGTGGGGTCCGTCGTGATTTTTCCTTTCTCGTTTCTGATACTGTTGATTTGTGTTGACTCTCTTTTCTTCTTAATAAGTCTGGCTAGAGGCTTATCTATTTTGTTTATTTTCTCGAAGAACCAGCTCTTGGTTTCATTGATTTTTGCTATTGTTTTATTCTTCTCAATTTTATTTATTTCTTCTCTGATCTTTATTATGTCCCTCCTTCTGCTGACCTTAGGCCTCATCTGTTCTTCTTTTTCCAATTTCGATAATTGTGACATTAGACCATTCATTTGGGATTGCTCTTCCTTTTTTAAATATGCTTGGATTGCTATATACTTTCCTCTTAAGACTGCTTTTGCTGTGTCCCACAGAAGTTGGGGCTTAGTGTTGTTGTTGTCATTTGTTTCCATATATTGCTGGATCTCCATTTTGATTTGGTCATTGATCCATTGATTATTTAGGAGCGTGTTGTTATGCCTCCATATGTTCGTGAGCCTCTTTGCTTTCTTTGTACAGTTTATTTCTAGTTTTATGCCTTTGTGGTCTGAAAAGTTGGTTGGTAGGATTTCAATCTTTTGGAATTTTCTGAGGCTCTTTTTGTGGCCTAGTATGTGGTCTATTCTGGAGAATGTTCCATGTGCACTTGAGAAGAATGTATATCCCACTGCTTTTGGATGTAGAGTTCTATAGATGTCTATTAGGTCCATCTGCTCTACTGTGTTGTTCAGTGCTTCCGTGTCCTTACTTATTTTCTGCCCAGTGGATCTATCCTTTGGGGTGAGTGGTGTGTTGAAGTCTCCTAGAATGAATGCATTGCAGTCTATATCCCCCTTTAGTTCTGTTAGTATTTGTTTCACATATACTGGTGCTCCTGTGTTGGGTGCATATATATTTAGAATGGTTATATCCTCTTGTTTGACTGAGCCCTTTATCATTATGTAGTGTCCTTCTTTATCTCTTGTTACTTTCTTTGTTTTGAAGTCTATTTTGTCTGATATTAGTACTGCAACCCCTGCTTTCTTCTCACTGTTGTTTGCTTGAAATATGTTTTTCCATCCCTTGACTTTTAGTCTGTACATGTCTTTGGGTTTGAGGTGAGTTTCTTGTAAGCAGCATATAGATGGGTCTTGCTTTTTTATCCATTCTGTTACTCTGTGTCTTTTGATTGGTGCATTCAACCCATTAACATTTAGGGTGACTATTGAAAGATATGTACTTATTGCCATTGCAGGCTTTAAATTCGTGGTTACCAAAGGTTCAAGGTTAGCCTCTTTAGTATCTTACTGCCTAACTTAGCTCGCTTATTGAGCTGTTATATACACTGTCTGGAGATTCTTTTCTTCTCTCCCTTCTTGTTCCTCCTCCTCGATTCTTCATATGTTGGGTGTTTTGTGCTGTGCTCTTTCTAGGAGTGCTCCCATCTAGAGCAGTCCCTGTAAGATGTTCTGTAGAGGTGGTTTGTGGAAAGCAAATTCCCTCAGCTTTTGTTTGTCTGGGAATTGTTTAATCCCACCGTCATATTTGAATGATAGTCGTGCTGGATACAGTATCCTTGGTTCAAGGCCCTTCTGTTTCATTGTATTAAATATATTATGCCATTCTCTTCTGGCCTGTAGGGTTTCTGTTGAGAAATCTGACGTTAGCCTGATGGGTTTCCCTTTATAGGTGACCTTTTTCTCTCTAGCTGCCTTTAACACTCTTTCCTTGTCCTTGATCTTTGCCATTTTAATTATTATGTGTCTTGGTGTTGCCCTTCTTGGATCCTTTCTGTTGGGGGTTCTGTGTATTTCCGTGGTCTGTTTGATTACTTCCTCCCCCAGTGTGGGGAAGTTTTCAGCAATTATTTCTTCTAAGATACTTTCCATCTCTTTGCCTCTCTCTTCTTCTTCTGGGACCCCTATAATACGGATATTGCTCCTTTTAGATTGGTCACACAGTTCTCTTAATATTGTTTCATTCCTGGAGATCCTTTTGTCTCTCTCTATGTCAGCTTCTATGCGTTCCTGTTCTCTGATTTCAATTCCATCAATGGCCTCTTGCATTCTATCCATTCTGCTTATAAACCCTTCCAGAGTTTGTTTCATTTCTGCGATCTCCTTTCTGGCATCTGTGATCTCTTTCCGGACTTCATCCCATTTTTCTTGCGTGTTTCTCTGCATCTCTGTCAGCATGTTTATGATTCTTATTTTGAATTCTTTTTCAGGAAGACTGGTTAGGTCTGTCTCCTTCTCTGGTGTTGTCTCTGTGATCTTTGTCTGCCTGTAGCTTTGCCTTTTCATGGTGATAGGAATAGTCTGCAGAACTGGGACGAGTGACGGCTGGAAGGACTTCCTTTCTTGTTGTTTTGTGGCCCTCCTCTCCTGGGAGAACAGCGGCCTCTAGTGGCTTGTGCTGTGCAGCTGCGCGCAGACAGGGTTTCTGCTTCCTGCCCGGCTGCTATGGAGTTAATCTCCGCTGTTGCTGTGGGCGTGGCCTGGCTCATGCAGCTACTCCAAAATGGTGGAGTCGCGTTGGAGCAGGAGCTGCTGGGAGGCTATTTATCTCCGTAAGGGGCCTCCCTGCTCCCTGCAGCCCAGGGGTTAGGGTGCCCAGAGATCCCGGATTCCCTACCTCTGGATTAAGTGGCCCGCCCTGCCCCTTTAAGACTTCCAAAAAGCACCCGCCAAAACAAAACAACGACCACAAAAAAAAACAAGAAAAAAAAATTTTTTTAATAAAAAAAAAAAAAAATTTTAATTAAAAAAAAAAAAAATGGTGGTCGTTCGTTTTTCTTTATTCTCCGGTGCCAGCCTCAGGCCTCTGCTCACCGGTCTTTCTGCCCTGTTTCCCTAATATTGGGGTCCCTGTCCCTTTAAGACTTCCAAAAAGCGCTCGCCAAAACAAAGCAGCAAAAAAGCAAAAAAAAAAAAAAAATGGTCGCGCGCTTTTCTTATGTCCTCTGTCGCCCAGCCTCCAGTGCCTGCTCACTGTTCTTGCTGCCCTGTTTTCCTAGTATCGAGGGCCCTGCACTCTGTCCCGGATGGCGGGGGCTGGGTGTTCGGCAGCCCTCGGCTCCGTCTCCCTCCCGCTCTGCCTGCTCTTCTCCCGCCGGGAGCTGGGGGGAGGGGCGCTCGGCTCCCGCGGGGCCGGGGCTTGTATCTTACCCCCTTCGCGAGGCGCTGGGTTCTCTCAGGTCCGGATGTGGTCTGGATATTGTCCTGTGTCCTCTGGTCTTTATTCTAGGAAGGGTTGTCTTTGTTATATTTTCATAGATATATGTTGTTTTGGGAGGAGATTTCCGCTGCTCTACTCACGCCGCCATCTTCCGCCCCCCACTAGCTGTTATATGGAGCATGTTGACACAGGCTCTAATTTTTCTTCAGTGCTTTACTTTTTCATAATCCTGTTTAGCAACCTTAAAACAAGGGCTAACAGTGTAAAGATACAAATATACAGGCTTGTGGTCCTATATGCATATTCCGTGACCCAAGATAAAATTGAGGAGAGAATTATATTTTGTCAGTTGAGAATTTTTTGGCTGAGAAAAGTTTAATGAGGTTTGTAACTAGTTATTACTAAAGTTTAATTAGGTAATTTATATGTTTTTCACTGTTTCATTGAGACCAAGTTCCCAAAAGAGTATCAAAGAGATCGTAAGTTTTGGTAATAACACTTTAACTGATACTTAGTATCTAAACTTTTTCTTTAACATTAAATATGATACTCAAGATAACACATGTAATAAAAATGTTTTCTTAGTGACAGTAATAATGCCAAAATTTTTTGAAAACATGATTCATTTCTCTCCAATTCTTTTTCTATTTATTAAACGTTGTAACCCATTTCATTATAAAATAAGATTTTTGTTTGGGAGGGGTACTGGTATTTAATCACACTCCAGTAATTGTAGGGCAAGAAATTTACTTCAAAAAATGTATGCTTGTGAAAACTTCCATGTCATACTCCTAAGGAATATTGAGGGAATTAAAATATATACTTATATTTTTATCTGGCAGCTTTTAACCAAAGTAACTAATGCTGTATTCTAACATGCTCTTATTTGGGGAAGGAAGATTGCTTTAGTCAGTTTACCTATCCAGCAAAGTTTAGCTTATTTAATTTTCTAGAATATTTTGATTATGGAGATAAATACTACCAAGCATAGTGAAAACAACTATGACAAAACCTACACACTTTGCTGCCTAGAAAAGGGGCTTCCCCCTTTCTTCTTAGGCAATACATTTGATTTTATTCATTATATTTAATAATCTGATTTCACCTGGGAATCACGAGGTCTTCTGTGAGTTACAATTAATGAGAATCAGATAATAAGCTGTGGACATCAAGTTAGAAATAGCGAAAGGTAAGAAATAAACCTTACAGTGAAGCACTAGGAGGTAACAGCAAAGGACAGAGCAGCAGCTATAAGGAAAAAAGGAAAAGCTAATTGTATAAACAGGAGTCTGAAGTAATTAAGTGAATTGACAAACTGAGTGCTACTTTCTTGGGTACCTTTTAGGAGTATTGAACTACTATATTATATACAGTAATTGATACTAAATATTACCCTGAAATAATGTAAGTCTGAATTATGTTCAGAATACTTAAGGGTGGAATGCTAAGTACATTTTATAATTCCTTCAGAACTTACTGTAAGTTTGGTGGTTCCCAATTATCTGAAAATTTTACCTAACTCAGAATGGCTCATTTCCTAACCAAGTATCTACTAATACATAATTTTTTAAACTAAAAGGGTTTTTTTGGTTGCAGGAAAAAATATATATGATTGTTGATTTCAGACTACCTAGTTATTCAGACTACCTTCAATGCAGTTCCTTCAAAATATTAACCTTGGGGTGGCTTGGGTTTATCTAGTTATGGGAGGAAGAGGCCGTATTTTTTAAATCAAATTCCTTTGTCAAAGTTAAAATATAGTGTAATTATTTAACATTTCAGTTTTTGCACTTTGAATTTCAAAACAAAACTTAATCCAATTGGTATTTTTTCATGTAGATGGATTTTAATATTTTATATTTAGCATTTTTCTATAAAGGCATGTCTATACTCTGAAACTTACCACTTAGCTTTTCTAGAAAAATTGTATTTCAGTATAATAGGAAGTGTCTTCTCCTTGGCTGATCATTTGTTTATATATGTATACCATTTGCAGTTGGATAATAACTAGTTGTAACCTCTGAGATTTTATTTCTTCAGTTTATAAGTGGAGTTAAAAGGCATTACAATTTTACTGAAATAATTTAATTTAAAAAGTAATTCTGCAGGGTTATTCTTCATAGCACACTAAAGGAAATCTCAAATGAAATCTACAACAGTGACTTAAACATAGTAGATGTGTATGAAATATTTTTTGAATTAATAAATGAGCATTGAATTTAAGCTTAGTATCACCATTGTCATAGGAACCTACAGCGAAGTCCCAGATGTCATGCATTAAATAATTGTAATTTGGAAAAGTTAATTGTTGTATACTAATTGTTTTTATTTGTGTCTGGAATACAGGTGGCGATAAAAATAATAGATAAATCTCAACTGGATGCAGTGAACTTTGAGAAAATCTACTGAGAAGTACAAATAATGAAAATGTTAGACCACCCACACATAATCAAACTTTATCAGGTATGGCTTAGCCTTATATCTCTTAATGCTTCTCACATTCATTTTTGTATTTTGCATCATTTTTCTCTTTTATGGTAGTTTTTCTAATCTATAAAAAGATTTATTATATACTTTTCTTAAGCTGAGTACATCCATTTTTCTACATTTAAATAAAAATTAGGAAATCAAAAACTAGTAGCTTAATTTTCAGTTATCTCTCACACTGAAAATTATTTATTTAAGAATGTCTTAGTCATACATTTTTGATACCTTGCTTAAACCTGCGGGGTTTTGGTGGTGGCCCTATTAATGAGGGTATAGCATTTTTGCTTAGTTAAAAAATACACTGTTTATGTTTCATGAAATATAAAAGTTAAAATAGTATATTACTTAGTGTCATGCTTTGTAATACCTGCCACAAAATATTATATTTTGTTTGGGTTATTTTATCAGGTAAAAGTAAGAGACATTTTTAAAGAAATCAACTTGATTAAGATAACTTTTGTAACCTAAACTGCACCCATCTCAAGTGAAAGCCATGTTTTGTAAAAGGAAGAATTTATCAAAAATTTAAAAAGAACTCATGTCAGAATGATAATAATAATACCCAATTTTTGGAATATTTCCATTCATTAGTATGTAGAATTTTTGTGTTAGAAAACTTTAAGTAAAATGTCACATTATGCTAACCCATGACTTCAGTCTACAAAGTGTGATGTTGGCACCCAGGGTGTGCTGTGCTAAGCCCATATGGGCTTGTGAGAGCTGACCGTTAAGTTTTCAAAACTTCTGCAAATTGATCAATACCATGTCAGTAGCTCCACATCAGAAAAAGTAGGAGCATTTATACCACAGACATTGGTTTACAAATCAGAATCTTTCTTTCCCCTCAGTGTGTGCACATAAATGGGTTAGCACAGGTGTCCATTGGGGCACAATAAGGAAATATTAGAACTTCTATTTATGCTTATTTTTTGTGGTTATCTTCTTGTGAGCACTTTGTAATGTATATAACATACTTACATAGTGGCACAAGTATATAATTTGTGTCTGTATATATTTATAAATACACACATGTATAGGTGTGTGTGTGTATATATATACACATGTACATACAGGTATGTATGTTTGGCCAAAAAGCTTTTTATTGATAGAGATTTGAAATTAAAAATGTGTGGAGACCAATGGAGATCATTAGCATTATCTGTAGTCAAGAATGAGTCTGTGGTGTGCCACTCTAAACAATTCATAAAGTTGTAAACTACAGAGGGCCACTTAGGTCAAATTGAAACCAGAGTCTTTCTCCTTTTAAGCTTTTTTTTTCTCTTTTAATTACTAAAGAGGATGTTTTTAAGAAACTAATCACATCCTTAGTAGTCTGATTAATCATAAGCCAAAGTGAGGTTAAAACTACCATGATACTCATGGTAATTTATCTTTATTTGAACAGAATAATCAGTTAAATTGATTTACTATTTGAGTTATTTAGACCCAAACTGTAGGTAGCTCTTAGTTTTCTGGTGTGATAGGGAATAGTGCTAAACCTATGTATTAGAGAAAAAACTACCCTTCAGCCTTTCAGTAGACAGCAACTAAATTTTCATTCATTTTGATTCTATGAATTAATTTCCTTTTGGTTCAATATATTTGAAAAATCAGGTTTGGCATGCGACTTTTCTGAACCTAGAAAAACCTAGAAAACCTAATAAAAGTGTATTACAGGGGAGTTCTGAGGAAGCTTTTAAACAATGTTTTAAAATAACAGTACTTTGTAGAAACATTAAAGTATTGTATGTGGAATATAATATTGTGCCAGATTAGCTAGGATACTTGCCAGATAAACTGAGCTCTTTTTTATTATTCTTTTCTTAACTAGAGTTTACCATATCACACAGGGCTAGAAAGTCAGTAAGGAGGTGGTAAAAAGTTGATGTTCAAAATTCCTTCAATTATATTAGCATTTCTCAAGCTTGGAGGTCTATAATGGTCACCTGAGGAATTTGTTGAAGTGTGAATTCTGTGTAGTAGGACTGGAGTGGGGTCTGAGGTTCTGCATTTCTAACAGAAGCTTGGGCAGTGCTGCTGCTGGTCCATGGACCTCACTTGGAAAAGTAAAGATCTAAATTTTTCACAAAAGCATTAACATAAGGTTATTGTTACTCTTGTACACTTTAATATCTTCTGAATTGTTCATAAGTTTGATACTTTGATTAAAAGTTTTAATTTAGGTAACTCCAAAGAACGTTGAATTGGAATAGATGAAGATTGGAATACTTTTCTGTCAGACTGATATGGAATTATTTATCAATAGGTAATGGAGACCAAAAATATGTTGTACCTTGTCACAGAATATGCAAAAAATGGAGAAATTTTTGGTAAGCACTTCTTTTTTTATTTAATTTGAAGGTGTGACTAATCTCCATGGAGTATTTTTGTTAATACTCCTGCTTGTTTAAGAATCAGTAATGACGATTAGACATTCTTAAGCATTATAATATAAGAAAATATCCAGTAAGCTTAAATTTTGGAATACAATTTATTCTCTTGTATTTATGATATTAAAGCTACTGCTTAATTCTGTCATCTGTGTTAAAGAGATTAGAGAATAAATGATAGGGAGAAAATTTCAGTAATATTCAAGAGAGATTTTCTTTCTTTATATCTTCAGTTTTACCTTTCTTTCCAGGAGAAAGATCAGTCAGCAGACATTTACTGAGCTTCTAATGTTTCTCAGGCATTGTATTAGGGGATACAGGAGTGACCTAAATAACACAGCCTCTGCCATTGTGGTTCTTACAGTTCAGTAAGCTATTACCTACACCTGTGAGACCTAAGGAACATCACTAAATCTCTCTGAGACTCAGTCCCTTATCTCTAAGAAGAAATTATTTGATTGATTGTCCTCTATAATCCATGCTAACCCTTAAAAAATTACAAACATTTTATTATTTCTAGCATTCATCTATTTTATTTTTACTTTATGGAGCCATAACATTGTCACTAGTCTTAAATATTTTTTACTTTTAACCTAAATTTAAGTCCAAAATTGCTTTTTAAACAGCTTTATTGAGGAATAATTAACATATAATAAATTGCATCTATATAATATGTACAACTTATAGGTTTTCAGACACATACATATTTGTGAAATAAACCATCACAATTAAAATATCCATCCTCTCAAAACTTTCTTTGTGCCCCTTTTTAATCTGTATTGCTCCACCTCATCATCAGACAACCACTAATCTGTTTGCTGTCACTATAGATTAGTTTGTGTCTCCTAGAGTTTTATATAAATGTAGTCATTAGAGCATGTACTCTTTTTTTGGTTTGGTTTCTTTCTCTCTCTCAGTATAATTATTTCAAGATTCATCCATTTTCTTGTGTATACCACATGTCATTTCCTTTTATTGTAATCACAGTTGACCCTTGAACAACACAGGTTTGAACTGCATGGGTTCACTTATCTGTAGATTTTTTCCGGTAAAATATATTGGAAAATTTCTGGAAATTTGCAGCAATTTGAAAAACATTTTCTTTTCTCTAGCTAACTTTATTGCAGGAATACAATATATAATACATATAACATACAAACTGTACTTTAACTGACTACTTAGGTTATTAGTAAGGCTTCCAGTCAGTAGGCTATTAGTAGTTACATTTTGGAGGAGTCAACAGTTCTATATGAATTTTCAGTTATGCAGGGATTTGGCACCCTCCACCCCCATGTTGTTCAGAAGTCAACTGTAGTTTTATTGTAAGTAGTATCCTATTGTATGAATATACTCCAATTTGCTTAACCGTTCATGGGTTTATAGAAGTTTGGGTTACTTTCAGTTTTTGGCTATTACACATTAATTCATTAATTGCTATGAACATTCATGTACAAGTCTTTAACATACAGTGTCCTTTCAAGTAATATTCACCACTTCATGTAGAGTATAAGAACCTTATAATAACATACTTTTGTTTTGCCTTTCTTGGCCTTTATGTTCTTGTCATATACTTTATTTACACCTATTTTATAAAACATAAAATACAGTATCATTATTTTGTTTAAAGAGTCAGTTATGTTTTAAAGAGATTTCAATATAGTTTTTTATTCTTACATATTTACTAGTGGAGTTAACATTGCTGCATTCCTATATGTATATGCATTCATTCCGTTGGGTAGATACATATTTTCATCTGGTGTAATTTTTCTTCTGCCTGAAGGATTCTCTTTAACATTTCTTATAGAGCAGGTCTATTGGTGATGAAATCTTTCAGTGTTTGTATGTCTAAAATAATCTTTATTTGTTTTGAAAGATATTTGTGTTGGGTATATAATTCTAGGTTGACTTATTTCAGTACTTTCATGATGTTGCTCCACTGTCTTCTCATTTACATTGTTTCTGAGAAGAAATCTGTCATTCTTCTTTTTCTTTATTCCTTTATGTGAATTGCCTTTTTTCTCTGGCTGTTTTTCAGGTTTTCTATTTACTGTTGGTTTCAGCAAAGTACATTATGATATGCCTTTGTGTGGCTTTCTTTGTGAGTCTTATGTTTGGTGTCCATTGAGCTCCTAGGACCTGTGAATGCATAATTTCCATCAAATTCAGAAAATTTTAAGCCATTATTTTCTTAATATTTCTGACCTATGCCCTCTCTTCTTCAGAGACTCCAATTACACATATATTATTCTGTTTGAAGTTTTCCCAGCTTCTGCTTACTGCTGCTCTTTTCCATTGGAAAAAAAAATGTTTTCTCTCTGTTTTACATTTTATGTAGTTGCTATTTCTGTGGCGGATTTTCTGCTCTATGAGCTTAACTAGGGCCTTTTTTCCCTCTTTATTTATTATACCTTCCATGTCTTCTGTTAGGTTTTTGAACATCTGTAATACAATTTTAGTAACTTTTAGTGTCCTCAGTCTGGCACCTCTTTCAGTGCTGGTTCAGTTTTGAATGGTTGATGGTTATCTTAAGCTTTTGATCATATTTTCCTGATTCTATACAAGCCCCTCAGCCCTTGGGTGACAGACATTGTCTGTTTTACCTTGTTGGTTGCACTCCGTTTTGTATTACTGTAACTCATGCTGACAGTTCTATTACTTGAGAATAGTTTGAGACATTGGGTCTTCCTTTTATGGTTGGAGCAGTGCTGCATCTAGGTTTAATTATTTCCCTTTTTTAGTAGTCCTCCCTATGACCCATGACTTCTGGGGTTTCTTTTTTTTTAGCCTGGTCAGTAGGAACAGGCACTGTTCTCTATAATGCTCTCAGATGGTTCTTTGTCTGGCCTGGATAGTTTTCTCACACATAAGTGCCAATCAGTACTCTCCTAAATACTCCAGGGGACCTCTCTGCATCTTTGGAATTCTCTCTGTACATAGCTCTCTCTTCTCTATTTTGTGGCCTACAGAGGACTTGGTCTACCTAGATTCACAACTCTGTCTTCTCAACTCAAGAAATTTGCTGGGCTCTGCCTGGGTTTCCCTTCTCTACGTTATAGCCTAGACACTCTCTCCAAGCATTATTTGAGGGCATTCCTAGGTTTTACGTAATTTATTTCCTGTTTCTCAGGGATCACTCTCCTTCTTTGCCTGATGTTCAGTGTCTCATATATATTTGTCAGCTTTTTGTCTGTTTGGGGAGGGGTTTATTTCAGGCAGGAGGGTAAATATGGCCCCTGTTACTCCATCTTTGTTGAAAGCAGGTCTCCAATTGATTCAAAATTATCTTTAATTTCAGTTATTTTTAAAAGTAAGAATTACACATACTTATGTAGTTTTGAAAAATATATTATTTACAGTTGAATTCTAAATAAATAATTCTACTTGATTCCTTTTCTAATTGTATTTCAGGAAAGATAGTTGACTTGCCTCTTACTTTTTTTTGTCTTTTTTATGCTACTGCTTATTGAGCTTTTTGTTTCTCTAGAAGCTTCTTTACTGGTGCCATAATAGAATGATATGGGCTTTGAGGCCAGGTGGATCTGGTTCCACCATATTAATTGTTGCATTGCTTTGGCCAAGTTTCTTCCTTCCATTTCTTCTTTCCTTTTGTTCTTTTCTGTTCCCTTTCTTATATTTACTCATTCATTCAGATTTCAATAAACAAATCTTTGTTGAAAACCAAATATGTGTCACACATTGTTCTGTGTGATGAGAATACCACAACAATGAAAACAGATAAAAATCCCTGTTTCCATGAACCTTACATTCCAGTGTGGCAAAAGAGACAATAAGCAAAACAAGTGATTATATAGTATATTAGATGGTGATAAATGCTATGGCAATAATAAAGCAAGGAAGGGGGCATCGTTAGTGAAAGAGTTGATTGCAGTATCAAATAGAGTGGTCAGGGAATGCTTCTCTGACATTTCAGCAAAGACTGGAAAACACCATCATATGGATATGGGGGAAGGGGGTGATCCAGGAAGTGGAAATAACACATGCAAAGTTCCTGAGGCAGCAGTGCTTGGCGTGCTCCAGAAAGAGCAGGGAGGCCAGGATGGCTGGAGAGAAGAGAGCAAAAAGGGAAGAACAGGAGTGAATAAGGAAGAAGAACTATAGGAAATTAGGTGAGAACAGTAATTGGGAAAATAGTGGGGCAGATATGAGGGTTTTGTAGGGCATTATAAGGAATTTGGCTCTTACGTTGAATAAAATTAGGGAACCATTAGAGAGTTTTGAGCAAAGAAGTGATTGCATCTAATCGAACATTTAAAAATCACCGCTCTGGCTGCTATGTTGAGCACAGATGGTAGTGAGTAAGGGTGGAAAGAGGGAGACAAGCTAGGAGGCTGCCACAGTCCAAGTGAGCATGGTAATGGCTCAGACTAGGGTAGCAGTGGGACCCACAGTGCTAGTGCTCAGACTGGCTGTATGTTTTGAAAGTACAGTCACCAGCACTTCTTGACAGATGGAGACCACCTATGTAGTGAGTAGGAATAGGAATGAGACCAATGTCTGATCCCTGTAAAGGGATTTGTTCCTTACATGGTCTATGGATTATCCATCAGTGTGGACAGGCAAACTACACATCATGCTCTCCACTTCAGTTAAGAATCAGTCTTTCTTTCCTCCTGTCTGTCTCTCTTGATGTGTATCTTCCTATCTCCCAAGTTCATATTTCTACAAAAGTTGAATATGTACTAGTATGAGAAGTCAAATAATTCTCCAAGGTTTTTTTCAAAAAATACCAGTTTCCCATCTTCCTCTCCACCCCCATTTCCCTTCCTCAGAGGCAACCAGTTTTCACTTCTTTTAGCTGATTAGATTTACCTCCATATCCCTAGGTAATATGCTTATATTGCTGCTTCTGGATTTTTCTCTTTTAGGCATAGTTTTTGGAATGCCCTTTGAATTCCTTCCCTACTCCTGTATTAAGTGGCACATGTTAGAGAGGTTTGTAAAGACAAGTTGTCAGAGACCTTGAATGTCTGGATAAAGAGTTAAGATTATTTTTTAGATTGGACATGTGTGAACCAAAAGGTGATGATGTGTATAAAGACTTTTTTTAGGAAGATAAATCCATCAGGATGTGCATTCTCAATTAGAGGAGGAGAAAAGATGCCATTTAAGAGACTATTTGAATTGTGTAGAGGTAACGGGCTGAAGGCCTAGAAAGATACTAGTTGTGAGAATCATGAGAAAAGGTTTAAAGCTAAAGGTGTTTCCAGTTCTAAAAATAACAAGTAACATTTATTGATCACTCCCTTTTTGTTGGGTACTATTTAAATGCTTTACATGATTTATTTGTTTAAACCTCACAAAAACTTTGTGAGATGGTCACTGAAAGATTCAGTGATTTGTGTAAAGTCTCACAACAAATAAGTGGCAGAACTTGAACCATGCAGTCCCAGAGCCTGTATGTTAATAATTATACTCTACTACCTCTCAAGAATTCATATTGACTGTCAAGAGGAAAACACTTAGTTAGGATTTCAAGTAAATATGATTGAAGAATATTTGCGGTGTGGTTGGCAGCACTAGAGAGGTCTTGTTCCCCACTAAAAATTATAAACTAGGTTTTAAATGTGCTGTTGGAAATAACATAAGGACACTTAGTTTGATATGAGCTGTTGGCAGTTGCAGTTTCAGAAGCAAATGACATTTAAAGGAGAACTTAAATTCAACAGCAAAAAGACAAACAGCCCAATTTAACAATGAGTAAGAGACTAGAACCAGACACTTCACAAAAGAAGATCTACAAATGGCCAATAAATATGGCCAGTAAGTATATGAAAAATGACTCAACATTATTAGTCATCAGAGAAATTAAAAACTACAGTGTGATTACATATCAACTAGAATGATTAAAACTTAAAAGATTGATAATACTAGATGTTAGTGAGGATATGAAACAACTAGTATACTCTAATACATTACAGGTGGGAGCATAACATGGTACAGCCACTTAGGAGAACTGTTTTACAGTTTCTTACAAAGTTAAACATCTACCCAGCATTCCATTCCTAGGTTTACCTAAGAAAAATGAAAACAATATGTCCATTAAATGACTTGTGCAATTGGCATAGCAACCTTTTTTCTCTAGCAGGAGGAACCCAAATGCCCATCAATAAGATACTGTATCCAAAACAAATTGTAATATAGTAATACAGTGGACAAGGAAGGACACAGCAACAAAGAGGAATGAGTACTTATATGTGCAACAACATGAACAAATATAGCAGACTTATGCTAAGCAAAAGAAGCTAGACACACAAGAGCATATAATGTATGGTTCTGTTTGCATGGAGTTGTATTTACATGCCTAGAACAGGCAACACTAATAATAATAGGAGTTGAAAAGTGATTGGCTCTTTTCATTATTTCTGGGGAGAAGGGACAATTGACTGGATAGAGAACTACCTTGGTGAATGTTTTATATCTGGTTTAAGTGGTAGTTATACTCAGCATACAATTATCAGATCTCATAAGTAACCAGCTAAGAATTTGCATTTTATTTTATGTAAGTTATACTCGATAAATCCTTTTCTCTAGAAAAAGGGGAGTTTATTATTAGCAGTATAGATTGGGGAATTATTTGCATGGAAGTTTTGAGTGAAATTATAATTAATAATGATATCTTAAAAGAAGGCTGAGGAGTTCTGATTATGCTTTTGTTAGCAGGCAGGTGAGGATACGAGTTGGTGAAGTAAAAGAGATTCTTGGAAATTAAGCACAGTTTCTATCCTGATTAGCCTGAGGGGAGAGAGCTCAGAGTAAGAGTGATTCAGATATCACCAATGACTTTAAAGAGAGTACTTTTCAATCAATGGGGATATAAAGCCAGATTTCAAGAGGTTATGGACACATGGATGGTGAGGAGAGGGAGAAAGGTATTACAAAACTATTTTGAGGTAGTCAGGGTAGAAGGAAGGAGAAAAGGAAAGAACCGAGGGATAATCAGGGTTCCTTGAACTCAGTATTGTGTCACAGTTTCATTAGTGGTGGTGATCTTAGTGTTAGAAAAGAAAAGAGTATAAGCAGGAAAAGAGGGAGTGATGAAACTAGGTCCCAGGGTAAACAAGAGATGATGAGATCAAGGGCACAGAGGGAATGGTTAACCTAGAAGAGAGGAATTTCACCTTCCCTGAGAAAGGCATGCATAGAAGCAGTCACAGTGCAAATTAGAGCTCATGCTGAGGATGTGGTGACACAGTGCTTTGGACTGAAATAGAAGGAAGATGGGTTGGTTAATGTAGAGTAGATTTAAGTCAATCTGTAATGTAGTGGTTGAATATCAGGAAAGACCAATACATTACACGCTATAGTGTGGGAAAAGTTTGGAGCAGTTGGTGGTGCTATATGATAGTCAAGGGATGAATAAAAGCATTAATAATTAGCAGTGAGGGAGTTCATGGCAGACTCACAGTCAGCAGTGCTTCCCAACCCAGGAGGAGGAAAAGTATGAATGACCCAGGCTGATGATTGGAATGGTAGAAGGTAAAAGGTGTGTAGGAGTTGCTGTGCCCAGAGACCTCAGAGTTGAAATGGCTTGACCAGGAAGTCCAGGTTCAGAAGGGAGATAAGGGAAGCATTCAAGGGGTCCCATGAGCTGAGAACACAGAACAGTGGAGCAACTGAAGGCTATGAAGAGGGTGAAGTACTTTCAGGAAAACATTTGTATACAAAAACTAAAAACTTTGAACTTGAGCCTGTGTGTAACTTAGTGGCAGTATGTCACTCTCAGGCCCCCTTCTGCTCCTAGGCTGAATCATCCTAACTGTCCTGCTACTCAGGAGGCCTCAGTCCTTTGCACTCTCCTCAGCTGCTGCCCCTGTGAATAAAGAGAGGTTTCCTGGACCATCTGATTTTCTTGCTCCATCTGACTAGGTTTACCCCAAAAGAGTGATTTTGGTGGCATGCTATGAATGCATCTGTGGTGTGTGATTCATGCATTATGAGGCTGTGGTGTGTATGTCCTTTGTTTTTGTCTGTACCCTCATTACCCTCATTCCATAAGTGGTTGAGGGAGCTTTAAAGAGGAATAATAGAAAAATAACTCTAAAATAAAAATTAGAATAAAGAACTTCATAGATGTGAGAAGTGACTAGTGGTTATCGGGTGGTTGGGGATAAAGGGGCACAATAATTCTCAATCATGATATAAGTTGATCACTGGGACTGTTGAACCAATGTGATGTACATTGAAAACATCATAACATAAGTATATTAACAACACTTCAATGAAAAACAATTTTATGAAGAATAAATAACTGAATCAGAAAATACCTTTAAGAGTAGGAAGCAATTATGGGAGGTAGGGGAAGGGAGCACGACTGTGCAGGCAGCAAGGGCCTGAGAGCTTCAGATTTGGCCCAAAGCTTTGTGGTTGTCAAAGTGAGAAGAAGGAATAATCATTTACAGAATTTCATCTAAGAGAGAGAAAGGTACCTACTCATCCAAAAAAGCTAAACTTTTCTTGGCAGTAAATTCTAGAATACATCTTCCCTTTGTGATTTCTTTAAAAAAGTACTAAGTAAGCTATCTTTTTAAAACAAAAATCCTATTAAAACTGTGACAAAATTTTCAGGGGCTTCCATTGGAATAAAGTCCAGGATCCTTAATCAGCCAACAATTTCACACAACTCAGCCTAAAAACAGTAACAATAAAGATTATCACTTCTTTAACACCTACTATGTGGTAGGCATGGTGCTAAGTCCTGTATATATGTTATGCCATTTCATCATCAAAAACCTTGTATGACAGGGACTATTAATATTTCCACTTTATAATAGAGGAAACCAAGGAACAGAGAGGTTAAACAGTTTGCTGAAGGCATAGAGTAAATAAGTAAATAAGGCTTTAAGAGTTGAAGCTTTAGTCTGACTTCAGACTAAGAGCTTTTAACAACTTCACTCTACTAACTGGTATGTGCCTTCTTAAAGTTCTTTACAATTAACAAGCCTTCTTCTCTTTCAGTGACTTTGCAAATGAGTGTTTCTTCTGCCTGAGGGATTCTCTGTCCTCCCCTCATCCTCTTAAACATGCCACTAAATTGAATTGAATCTTGATAGATATAATTAATTTAATACTGTGTCCACTATGGTGGATACAACTCATCTTGATAGAACTTCTTATGTCACTATAGTCCTATATTCCCTTAATTTTCCCTACTTGATGGAAGTAGGATGCATTTGAGCCCTGTCTCCAGTATTTTGGGAACTGGGCATGGACTTCTTACCAAATCTAATCTGATGCCCACAAAGCCCACAGCTAAGCTGATTTCCCTGCTGAAGATGACCATCTAAATTTCTGATACCAAATCTGCTCATGTTGCGCTGGAGCCCTAGAAAGCCCCTTGCTCTCTACAAATTCAGATCTTGCCCTTTTTAAAGGCATAGCTGAAATTCCATCTCTTGCATGAAGTCCTTCTCAATTAATTCAATCCACAACGATTTCCTCATATGAAAGCATTACAGTTCTCTTGCCTGCACAGCTCATTTTACAATCTATCTATATACTGCCTTTCATTGTTATTTAAAATCTCTGTATCTTATCTCTACTAGATTGTAAGCTTCTGCTAAAACTTAGCACAATACACAGCATTTTATGAACACCTGTTGAATGAATGGTGTGATAGTCTCCTTTGGCCTTTTACACCTTATTTACCCAGTGAAGCAGGTAGAACACTGCCAGGTTAAGTAGTCTGAGGTCCTTCTTTGTTCAATGTTTGAAAGAAGTGTTTTGTTGGTTTAGTCTTTATAAGGTAAACATGAATGAGGAAATACTAACTGAATCAAGGGAAAAGTTGGCTTCCTCTAGTGTACTGCACAGTTTTTGATCACTTACTGGTAGTTACCACCCTACAGTTACATTCTTTCTTGCCACTCCTGCATCTCCCCAAAGTAACTTTTCCAGAGTAGAATGATAAATGAGAGCATATAAATTTGATCTCAGAAGTTTTTGTTTTCCAATTCTTCTATAGAAATTGGTGCTAATCTCTGAAGGATATTATTTTCTTAATCTGGCAGCAGAGAATATACAGTGAAAATGTCAAATGAATTTGCTAAAAAGAGCCTTCGGTCATTTACAAATATAAGGTTTTGACTCTTTATCATTTTCCTTTGAAATCATAAGTATGATTAATGAAAGTTATTCAAGATTCCTACATTCTTTAGAACTATTTCTCACATTTATCCATGTGGTCACATGCAGGAAATGGCATAAAAATTGTAGGGCGGCCACCTCATAAGACAGTTCAGGCACTGCTCAAACGATTAAACCAGCAGTCAGCAGATTCCGGCCTGGTAATTAAATTACCCACTGCTTCTGTTTTCAGATTTCTGCTTCTTGATATGCTCTGTCTCTCCTGGCAAAGCATGTGCCCAAGGTTTATGGATTCATTTCCTGTCTTTCTGTTTCAGTGGTAAAATACTAGGATGCAGGCTGTGGTTATTAAAAAGGGGCTTTGTTTCAGCCAAAATACCTTTAGATACTTGGTTACTCAGAGAACCTATGGGACAATTTCTGTGGCCTTGGTTAACATCTTAATAGCAAGGAGGTAATGTTAGAAAATCTGTTAATTTTCCTTTTATTATGAGTTTAGATAAAATTTGAAGACTTTGCTTACATTATAACACCAGTGTGACTCTGATTTAAGTTTTATTTCTTTAGGTTTTTAAGTAGTTACTCAAGGTCCTAGTTGCAGCATTCTTAAATCTGTCCTCACCTGTCCAGTTTCTTCCATCTTTAGTTTGGACCATCATAATTTTTCATCTGTACTTCAGAAGCTTTATGTCTCTGCCTCCAGGGATGTCCCTCTTCTAGTCCACCTTCCATTACTATCAAAATTATCTTTGTGAAATACAGATATGATCCTTTTCAGTTTCTACTTAAAATGTTATCTGTGGATTTGACTAAAGATGGCGGCATGAGAGGAGAGACAGAGGCTTCCTCCTAAAACTGGATACAATTAGAAAATATAGTTGGCGCAACTAATCCTGAGACAGCAACAGGAAACAGGATGGTGCCAGACGGCACACACCTGGAGAAAAGAGCAGACCTCACTGAATGGGGCACCAGTACTGCTCCCCTGCGATCCCTGACATTGCTTCAGGGGCTGAGCATCTCCAGAGTCTACAGCTTCTGGACACTAGAGGGCGCCATATACAAACATGAAACACCAAAGGAACCTCGTCCAGAGTAAAATTATTAATACAACTCCCAAGAAAGATTTAAATTATATAGACCTCGTGACTCTTCCTGAAAGGGAGTTCAAAATAAAAATCATCAACATTCTAATAGAGGTACAGAAAGACATACAACTCAGGAATGAATCCAGGTCGGTGATCCAGTCATTGAAGAGCACGATAGAGGGTATTAAAAGGAGGTTGGATACGGTGGAGAAGACAATAAATGAAATAGAAACTAGAGAAGACGAATGCAAAGAAGCTGAGGCACAGAGAGAAAAAAGGATCTCTAAGAATGAAAGAATATTGAGAGAACTGTGTGACCAATCCAAGCGGAACAATGTTCACATTATAGGGATACCAGAAGAAGAGAACGATAAAGGGATAGAAAGTGTCTTTGAGGAGGTAGTTGCTGAAAAATTCCCCAATCTGTGGAAGGACATAGACTCTCAGGCCATGGAGATCCATAGATCTCCCAACACAAGGGACCCAAGGAAGACAAACCAAGACACATAGTAATTAAAATGGGAAAGATCAAGGATAAGGACATACTGCTAAAAGCAGCCAGAGACAGAAATAAGATCACATACAAAGGAAAGCCCATCAGGCTAACATCAGACTTCTCAGCAGAAACCTTACAGGCCATAAGGGAGTGGCATGATGCATTTAATGCCATGAAGCAGAAGGGCCTGGAACCAAGATTACTTTATCCGTCGAGATTATCATTTAAATTTGAAGGTGGGATGAAACAATTTCCAGATAAGCAAAAGCTGAGAGAATTTACCTCCCACAAACCATCTCTACACTCTATTTTGGAGGGACTGCTATAGATGGAAGTGTTCGTAAGGTTGAATAGCTGTCACCAGAGGAAGTAAAACCACAGTAAAGGAAGTAGAACAGCTAATTATGAATGAAATGCAAAATTAAATTAACTATCCTCAAAGTCAATCAAGGGATAGACAAAAAGTACAGAATTTGATACTTAATATATAAAGAATGAAGGAGGCAGAAAAATGAGGAGAAATAGAAAAGAACCTTTAGATTGTGTTTGTAACAGCATACTAAGTGAGTTAAGTTAGACGCTTAGATAGTAAGGAAAGTAACCTGGAACCTTTGGTAACCACGAATCTAAAGCCTGAAATGGCAATTAGTACATACCTATTGATAATCATCCTAAATGTAAATGGACTGAATGCACCAATCAAAAGACATAGAGTCACTGAATGGATAAAAAAACAAGACCCATCTATATGCTGCTTACAAGAGACTCACCTCAAACCCAAAGACATGCACAGACTAAAAGTCAAGGGATGGTAAAAGATAATCATGCAAACAATAGAGAGAAAAAAGCAGGTGTTGCAGTACTAGTATCAGACAAAATAGACTCCAAAACAAAGCAAGTAACAAGAGATAAAAAGGAGATTACATAATGATAAAGAGCTCAGTCCAACAAGAGAATATAACCATAATAAATATATATGCACCCAACACAGGCGCACCAGCATATCTGAAACAAATACTAACAGAATTAAAGGAGGAAATAGAATGCAGTGCATTCATTTTAGGAAACTTCAATACACCATTCACTCCAAAGGACAGATCCACCAGACAGAAAATAAGGAAGGACACAGAGGCACTGAACAACACCATAGAACAGATGGACCTAATAGACATCTACAGAACTCTACACCCCAAAACAACAGGATGCACATTCTTCTCAAGTGCACATGGAACATTCTCCAGAATAGACCACATACTAGGCCACAGAAAGAGCCTCAGAAAATTCAAAAACATTGAAATTCTACCAACCACCTTCTCAGACCACAAAGGTATAAAACTAGAAATAAATTGTACAAAGAAAGCAAAAAGGCTCACAAACACATGGGGGCTTAACAACATGCTCCTAAATAGTCAATGGATCAATGACCAAATTAAAATGGAGATCCAGCAATATATGGAAATAAATGACAACAACAACACAAAACCCCAACTTCTCTGGGATGCAGCAAAAGCAGTCTTAAGAGGAAAGTATATAGCAATCCAGGCATATTAAAGAAGGAAGAACAAGCCCAAATGAATAGTCTATTCTCACAATTATCAAAATTGGAAAAAGAACAACAAATGAAGCCTAAAGTCAGCAGAAGGAGGGACATAATAAAGATCAAGGAAGAAATAAACAAAACTGAAAAGAATAAAACAATAGAAAAAAATCAAAGGAACCAAAAGCTAGTTCTTTGAGAAAATAAACAAAATAGATAAGCCTCTAGCCAGACTTATTAAGAGAAAAAGAGAATCAGCACACATCAACAGAATCAGAAATGAGAAAGGAAACATCACAACGGACCCAACAGAAATACAAAGAATTATTAGAGACTACTATGAAAACCTATATGCTAAGAAGATGGAAAACCTAGAAGAAATGGACAATTTTCTAGAAAAATACAACCTTCCAAAACTGACCAAGGAAGAAACACAAAATCTAAACAAACCAATTACCAGCAAGGAAATTGAAGTGGTAATCAAAAAACTACCCAAGAACAAAGTTCCTGGGCCAGGTGGATTTACCTTAGAATTTTATCAGACATACAGAGAAGATATAATTCCCATTCTCCTTAAAGTTTTCCAAAAAATAGAGGAGGGAATACTCCCAAACTCATTCTATGAAGCCAACATCACCGTAACACCAAAAATCAAGCAAAGACCCCACCAAAAAAGAAAATTACAGACCAATATCCCTGATGAATATAGATGTGAAAATACTCAACAAAATATTAGCAAACTGAAATCAAAAATACATCAAAAGGATCATACACCATGACCAAGTGGGATTCATTCCTGGGATTCAAGTATGGTACATTTGAAAATCCATCAACATCATCCACCACATAAGCAAATAGAAGGACAAAAACCACATGATCATCTCCATGGTTTCTGAAAAAGCATTCGACAAAATTCAGTTTCCATTCATGATAAAAACTCTCAACAAAATGGGTATAGAGGGCAGGTACCTCAACATAATAAAGGCAGTATACGATAAACCGACAGCCAACATCATACTGAACTGTGAAAAGCCGAAAGCTTTTCCTGTGAGATTGGGAACAAGACAGGGATGCCCATTCTCCCCACTGATATTCAACATAGTACTGGAGGTCCTAGCCATGGCAATTAGACAACACAGAGAAATACAAGGAATCCAGATTGGTAACGAAGAATTCAAACTGTCACTGTTTGCAGATGGCATGATATTGTACATAAAAAACCCTCAAGACTCCACTCCAAAACTACTAGAACTGATATCAGAATACAGCAAAGTTGTAGGATACAAAATTAACACACAGAAATCTGTGGCTTTCCTATACACTAACAATGAAGTGATAGAAAGAGAAATCAAGAAAACAATTCCATCAAAAAGAATAAAAAACTTAGGAATTAACCTTACCAAGGAAGTGAAAGACCTAGACCCGGAAAACTATAAGACACTCTTAAAAGAAATTAAAGAGAACACTAACAAATGGAAACTCATCCTATGCTTGTGGCTAGGAAGAATTAATATCGTCAAAATGGACATCCTGCCCAAAGCAATATGCAGATTTGATGGAATCCCTATCAAATTACCAACAACTTTGTTCAGCGAACTAGAACAAATAGTTCAAAAATTCATATGGAAACACCAAAGACCCGAATAGCCAAAGATTTCCTGAGAAGGAAGAATAAAGTTGGGGGGATCTCGCTCCCCAACTTCAAGCTCTACTACAAAGCCACAGTAATCAAGACAATTTGGTACTGGCACAAGAATAGAGCCACAGACCAGTGGAACAGAATAGGAACCCCAGATATTAACCCAAACATTTATGGTCAATTAATATATGATAAAGGATCCATGAACATACAATGGGGAAATGACAGTCTCTTCAACAGATGGTGCTGGCAAAACTGGACAGCTACATGTAAGAGAATGAAACTGGATCACTGTCTAACCCCATACACAAAAGTAAATTTGAAATGGATCAAAGACCTGAATGTAAGTCATGAAACCATAAAACTCTTAGAAAAAAACATAGACAAAAATCTCTTGGACATAAACATGAGCGATTTCTCATGAACATATCTCCCTGGGCAAGGGAAACAAAAATGAATAAGTGGGACTGTATCAAGCTGAAAAGCTTCTATACAGCAAAGGACACCATCAATAGAACAAAAAGGTACCCTACAGTATGGGAGAATATATTCATAAATGACAGATCTGATAAAGGGTTGACATCCAAAATATATTAAGCGCTCATGCACCTCAACAAACAAAAAGAAAATATTCCAATAAAAAAAAGGTCAGAGGAGCTGAACAGACAGTTCTCTGAAGAAGAAATTCAGATGGCCAATAGACACATGAAAAGATGCTCCACATCGCTTGTCATCAGTGAAATGCAAATTAAAACCACAATGAGATATCACCTTACACCAGTAAGGATCATCACCATCCAAAAGACAAACAACAACAAATGTTCTTTAGGTTGTGGAGAAAGGCAAACCCTTCTACACTGCTGGTGGGAATGCAAATTAGTTCAACCATTGTGCAAAGCAGTATGGAGGTTCATCAAAAGCTCAAAATAGAAATACCATTTGACCCCGAAATTCCACTTCCAGGAATTTACCCTAAGAATGAAGCACTCCAGTTTGAAAAAGAGACATGCACCTGTATGTTTATCACAGCACTATTTACAATAGCCAAGAAATGGAAGCAACCTAAATGTCCATCAGTAGATGAATGGATAAAGAAGATGTGGTACATATACACAATGGAATATTACTCAGCCATAAGAAAAAAACAAATCCTACCATTTGCAACAACATGGATGGAGCTAGAGGGTATTATCCTCAGTGAAATATCCCAGGTGGAGAAAGACAAGTACCAAATGATTTCACTCATATGTGGAATATAAGATCAAAGAAAAACGGAAGGAACAGAACAGCAGCAGAATCACAGAATCCAAGAATGGACTACCGGCTACCAAAGGGAAAGGGACTGGGAAGGAGAGGTGGGAAGGGAGGAATAAGGTTGCGGAAAAGCAAGGAGGCTTTACTGTTAGCATGTATAATGTGGGGTGGGCATAGGGAGGGCTGGGTAACACAGAGAAGACAAGTAGTGAGTCTATAGCGTCTTACTACGCTGATGGACAGTGACTGTAATAGGGTTTGTTGAGGGGGGACTTGGTGAAGGGAGGAGTCCAGTAACCACAATGTTCTTCATGTAATTGTAGATTAATGATAATAAAATGAATAACAAAAGAAGTGAAAAAATGTATTTGTGGCTCCCCATTGCCTTCAATATAAAATTAAAAGTTATTGCAGAACTGGTGTAATGATGCAGCCTCAGTCTGCCTTGCCAGCCACATCCCAGTCACATGTTCTGTGACCTTTGTTACCTTAACAGAGTCTGCTGTGAGCATGTATAGGTGAATGCTGCTCTCACGTCTGAGAGTGGTGAATGTCAATGTAGAAAGGTAGTAAATTGTGTATACTTCAGAAGGGGTATGCAAATGTTAAATTCATGCGGGTAAAATTAGACTATCCTTAGATATAAAATTTAGGATATGTCCTTTTGAACTTTTATTAGGTGTGTGTGTAATGTAGTTACCATTGAAGAGGTCTGATCTAATGGGGTTATTTGTAAATCTTTCTAGTTAACTTTTAGGGAGCCTAGTAACTGCATGAAAGAACCAGCAGGATTCATGATTCAAAAAGATGTTGCTCTCCCCGTCACCTTTGTTTAAATATTGTCAGACATTAAAAGTCCACAGCAAGGTCTGTGTACTTGTCCTAGATCTAACTTCAAATATAAATATCCTGAGATAAACAATATAACATTTCTGAACCTCGCTGTTTCCTAAAATGAGGGAGTTGTGTGAGTCTATTAAGTTCTGCGTGCTTGGTACTGTGACTAGTGCTGGGGATTTAAAAGAAATGAATGACTTAATCACAGCACTAAAAGAGTTCATAGGCTTTCTATGTCTGAAGCTGATGTCTGTAAGTCTCAAGAGGCAAACCTTAGTTTCTGAACATTTGATGAATGAAATGGATGTGTCAGAGATGACTAAATAAATTGTTTTTAGCTTCGAATGCTTGGAAATATAAGTATAACAGGCCTTCATTGAGTAGCCAAGTTTCTGAGAAGCAGTCCAGTTTTCCTGTTAATTTCTATTTTAATTTCAGCTATCTCCTGCTGCTTACTGGCGGCTTGCCTTCAGTTGTGTGGTTCAAAGCTGACATTCTGTGCTGTGAACAGTGAGCTTCTCCCGTGTCGGGCAGCTGCAGCTGCAGCGAGGCATCAGTGAAGGGAGAGAAGAGCATCAGCTATTCTGATCTTGGCCATAACCATCCCCAGCGGAATTCTATTAATGTTAGACTTTTGACTGTCTGTGTTTCTGTTTCTTTTAGGATGAATTTCTATTAACTGAATCATTGTAATAAGGAGTTTCAGTAAGATTAAATTAATTTAGTGAAAGCCACTTCTCTGTGAAAGAGGAGAGCCAGAGGTAGATAGTTTCTGCTAATTAAGTTGATAGAAGGATGGATTTCCGACTTGGAATATTGTGGGAAACCATAGTCCACAAAGGGAGTGATCTCTTTCCCTTTTGGACAATATTCTTTCTGCTTTCAGAAAGAGGTCTCTGAATAAGACCTGTCTGCACCTTGTATTTCTGAAAATGCGTCAGTTTTACTCTTACAACTGAATAGTCTGATTGTGCTATTGCTCCATTGTCTACTTTTGTAAAATTATTTTCTTAACTTCCATCAAGGCAGTACATTGTTTATTGCTCTGTTGGTTATCAGAAGTGGTTCTAGGTGCTCACATCACATCAAAGAACATACAGTCCTTGTCCTCTTGGAGCTTATATTATAGTGACCATGTTTCACATTTGGGGAGATTAAAAGAAAATGTACCATGTCAGTGTTTCAGGGAAGGTTAGAAGGATAGTGAAGCCAGGATGAAAGTAAAGATTTGTTATTTTATAAAAGGTGGTCAGGGAAATCCTCTCTCATACATATTTGCTTGAAGAAAGGATGTGTAGGAATAAATTTTTCGAGACCTTACATATCTTGAAATCTTGTTTATACCGTAATACTTAATAGTTTCTCTTGGAATAGAATTTTAAGTTGGAAATAATTTCCCCTTGGAATAATGAGGACATTGTTCCATTGTCTTATAGTTTCCAGAATTGCTTTTGAAAAACTTAACAGTGATCCAATTCCTGATTGTTTGTTGTGAATTATTGTTTTGTCTGTGAACTTGTAAGATCATCTTTTTGTCTCCAGTGTTCTGAGATGTCACAGTGAGGTGCTTGGTTGTAGGTCCATTTTGTTTCATGGTGCTGGGCTACTGATGGGCCCATTTAATCTGTAAATTCATATCCTTTGGTTCTAGGAAATTGCTTTGAATTACTTAGTTGATGGTCTCCTCAATTTTCTGCCTTCTCTTTCATGAATGTCTTTATTCATATATTGACCCTTCTGGGATTGGCTCTCTGATTTTCTTTTCTTTTTTATTCTTCTGTTTCTCACACCTTTGTCTTTCTGCTCTGTTTTCTAGGGTGCTTTATAAACTTTCTCTTGTAACCTTTTTTTTTGCTATTGTATTTTTTATATATATGAGTTAATCTTGTTCCCTGATTTTTCCTTTTAAAATAGCACCTGTTTCTTATTTTTTTATTTTACAATGTCTGTCTTAGCTCTCTGAGAAAAACAAATTTTGTTATTTTCTTTCTGTTCATATAGTTTCTTTTTTCCTCCAAGTGTCTGCTATTGGGTGTGTATATTTTTTTCTCTATTATATGTTAGGAAGTTTCTTTAGTTGATTGCTAGATATACCTGGTTGTCAGTTTCTAGTTAAGAGTAAGTAACTAAGTATGAGACCAAATGGAATTTAAGCCAGTAGGTGACATCTGTGAGCCGTGAGTCTCACTGTGGAAGAGTGACCTGACTGTGTTGTTTCATTGGAGATTCCCAGTTTTTTATCTTTACTCAGGAATTGATAGAGTTCCAGGAGAAGATTTTTCCAATCTTCTACCCAGATGGAAAAGGCCTGATTGCCATAGTTTTGGTCTCCTGGGTACAGAAGACTGAGAGGTGTGTCAGTATACAGAATGCATATATTGATTTAATTAACTTTTAGTGTGGCGGTCCTGTCCTCAACTGTACCTAGGGTTGTTAAGCCTAGAAACCCTCTGATTTAGTTAGTTCATCAATGGACTAAGGCTCTATATTTCTGCTCACCCAGTAACATAGAGTATGAGATGAGATATAGGAATTGAATTGCTGCTTAAGACATTTCAACTGATCAACATTATTTTAGCTCCAGTCACACCACTTTCAGGTTTCCTTGTGCAACCATTTCCTGAGTCTTTAAGCAATTCTTCAGGATAGATTATATTTATTCAAGTCATTTTCCATTGCCAGGGCTTCAGGTCTCTTAAGTTGATTGAGGTTTGTATTTCAGCAGTTAGATTTTTGGTTTTTAGGTTCACTAATTGGTTCTTTTTCCCATTTCCTGTTCTTTTTTCATAGATGTGATATACTTCCTTGTTTCTGGGAAGATTATTAGACAAAAATATTTACCTCTAGATGTTCCTTTTTTCTCATTATTGTTTTCCTTTAAATACTTGAACATATAACTCTTTAACATCTGTGTCTGATAATTCCATAGTGTTTATTATTCCAGCATTTCTGTCTGTTTGTTTTTCTTCTGGGTGTAAATTACATTTTCCTGCTTCTTGGTATGTCGAATACAGGCATGCCTCAGAAATATTACAGGTTTGGTTCCAGACCACTGGAATAAAGCAAGTTTGCAATAAAGTGAATCAAATGAATGTTTGGGTTTACCAGGGTATTACAAGTTAATTTAACTATACCTTAGTCTTTTAAGTGTGCAAGAGTATTATGTCAGAAAATAAATATTACATATACCTTTATTTAAAAATACTTTATTGCTAAATATGCTGACCATCATCTGAGCTTTCAGCAAGTCATAATCACTGATCATAGGTCACTGTAACAAATATAATAATAATGCAAAAGTTTGAAATATTGTGAGAATTACCAAAATGTGATAGAGACACTAAGTAAGCAAATGTTTGTGGGAAAATGGCACCAATAAACTTGCTTGATGCAGGGTTGTCACAAACTTTCAATTTTTAAAAAATGCGGTATCTGTAAAACTTAAGAAAGCAGCGACCAATAAGACAAGGCATGCCTGTAATTTTTCTTTTTCCCTGGATACTTGTCATTGTGAACATTACATTGTCAGGTCTCTGGATTTCGTTGTCCTCCTTTAAAGAATTTTGAGCTTTGGAAGGTAGTTAAATGACTTACAGTTCTGTTTGCTTTTTTCAAGTTTTGCTAGGGTGGGTATTAAAATATAATCATTACACTAGAGATAGTTTCTAGCCTCACTACTAAGGTATGGTCCTGCTAAGGTCTCTACTGAATATCTTGAATGTTTAATGAAAACTCTGCACTTTGGCTGGTGGAAATCTGAATGATTCTAAGACCTATGTGAGCACTGGGAACCATTCAGCTCACACTTCCCTAGTCATTCTTTGCCCAGCTTTGTAAAATTTGACCCAGTGCCCACACATCTTAGTGTCTAGCAAAGACTTACTGACATTCCTGTGTAAATTGAGCTTTAGTTTCCTACACAGCTTCCTTCTCTCTGGAACTTTGCCCCACACCTTCCAGAAACCTCAGATTTCTTGAATTCTAATTTCTGTCTCCTCCACTCAGCAAGGCAGGTATGCTCTGCTTGGGATCTATGTCCCTGTTTTGCAGTCCAGAATGTGTCTCACAACAGAAAGCCAGGAGATCATAGGCCTCATCTCATTCATTTCCCCTCTCAGGCACCATAGTCCTATGTTGCCTGTTGTCCAGTAACTGAATACAGTTTTATATATTTTGGCCAGTTTTCTAGTTGTTTTAAATGAAAGGTACATATGGTTCCTGTTACATTATAGCTAGAAGCAGAAGTCAACATACTTAGTTTGAAATTCTATTCTGATTATATTTTAAGTCTTTCTTTGGTTGCATTCATTTGTTTAACTTGTCTTCTGTCTTGAACAGGCTTTACATTCCTCAAGAGTTTGCTCATTCTTTCATTGTATATGCATATTTAATACTGAAATTCCTTATCGTCTATCTCTTCTGCTTCTGGACTGCTTGGGAAGAGGGCTAAGACCTGCCATTGGAGTTTTTAAGTGTTTTTTAGTGGCAGTAAAAGAGCGAGTAGAATATATTTCTGGGCTACATATCCTGGTGGCTGATCTTCTGGGAACCAAAGCTTCCCTTTCTAAGTGTCACCAGCTACTGAGGATTCTGCCCTGTCTCTAAGGTCTTAATATGCATTATTCCCTCCTGGTGTCATAGGCCCTCGGTCACTGCCAGGTGTATTGGTGGGGAATGAATATGGGCTCATTTGACTTGGCTGCACCCACTGTGGTAGTCCAAGTAACAGTGCTGTTCACTTTCCCTTCCTGTTCCTGTATTCCACCTGTGGCCAAGGGGCAATGGCAAATCTGTTGCTGTTTTGTGTGTGTCTCTTACTTTGGAAGATCCATGTTCATCTCAGCCTGTTATTTTCCTCTTCATATTTTTAATTTGTTTTAGGTAACAGAGTATTCGCAGTTTCTAGCTCTTCAATTCCTTTTGTTCTTGTGTGACCACTAATTAATTTTCTGTCATTTCCAGGATTTGATGTAGATGGGGGAAACTAGCCAGTTCTCAGTCTGCCACCTTGAAACAGGCAGGATAATCCCTTTTGAGCCTGTCTCTGCTCAACCATTTTTTTTGGTATCATTAATCTACAATTACATGAAGAATATTATCTTTACTAGGCTCCACCCTTCACCAAGTACTCCCCACAAACCCCATTACAATCACTGTCCATCAGTGTAGTAAGATGCTATAGAATCACTACTTGTCTTCTCTGTGTTGTACAGCCCTCCCTGTGCCCCCACATTATACATGCTAATTGTAATGCCCCTTTTCTTTTTCCCCACCCTTATCCCTCCCTTCCCACCCATTCTCCCCAGTCCCTTTCCCTTTGGTAACTGTTAGTCCATTCTTGGGTTCTGTGATTCTGCTGCTGTTTCATTCCTTCAGTTTTTCTTTGTTCTTATACTTCACATATGAGTGAAATCAGTTGGTACTTGTCTTTCTCCGCCTGGCTTATTTCACTGAGCATAATACCCTCTAGCTCCATCCATATTGTTGCAAATGGTAGGATTTGTTTTCTTCTTATGGCTGAATACTATTCCATTGTGTATATGTACCACATCTTCTTTATCCATTCATCTACTGATGGACACTTAGGTTGCTTCCATTTCTTGGCTACTGTAAATAGTGCTGCGGTAAACATAGGGTTGCATCTGTTTTTTTCAAACTGGGCTGCTGTAATCTTAGGGTACATTCCTAGAAGTGGTATTCCTGGGTCAAATGATATTTTTATTTTGAGCTTTTTGAGGAACCTCCATATTGCTTTCCACAATGGTTGAACTAATTTACATTCCCACCAGCAGTGTAGGAGGGTTCCCCTTTCTCCACAACCTTGCCAACATTTGCTGTTGTTTGTCTTCTGGATGGTGGCGATCCTTACTGGTGTGAGGTGATATCTCTTCGAGGTTTTGATTTGCATTTCTCTGATGAGTAGCAATGTGGAGCATCTTTTCATGTGTCTGTTGGCCATCTGAATTTATTCTTTGGAGAACTGTCTGTTCCGCTCCTCTGCCCATTTTTTATTTGCATTATTGCTTTTTGTTTGTTTTCTCAACAATTTTTAAACCGATTTCCTTTCCACTACTACCAGGGTTTCAGTGTATGTGCGTGTGTGTGCATGCATGCATGTGAGTGTTAATAAATATCCAGTTTCACTGTTGGTAAACATTAAATAGCATAACATTTTCCCTTGGCTTCTTTATCCCATGTGGGCCAATTTATTTGGCTCTTCATTCAAGAAATAATTATTGGGGCTCTTATCTAGGTACTTGAGGAGGAGGGTACTATCTAAAGGGAGAATTAAAGATATAACTATGCTATAATACTATAATAGGTGATGTGATAAGAGCTATTAGAAAGTACAAGAAAAGTTTTGCAGAAAGTTAGGTTAAATAGACAGTCCTTAACAAGCAGAGATAATATTTGCAGGGTATAGAGTCACAAACTCAGTGGCAATGTAGCACCTGGTAAAAGTTGCCAGTGACCTAATGGCTGAATCTACTTGCTTCTTTTTAGTCCTTCTTTCTCTTCACTGAGGTGAGTTGACACTTAGCAAGCACTCTCTTTCTCTTGGAAATTCTTTTCTGTGACAGTTTTCTTTTCCTGCTTTTAAGACTTATCTTTCTGTCTCATTTTCCTGTCCCCTACCAGTTCTAGACATTCTGTCAATGTCTGTGTCTGTATTCCAAAGGCTTCAATGTCTCCAGGAAGATGATTCTCAAATCTTTGACCTGAGCTTTCACATTAGCCTGAACTCCAGATCCTTACTTACTGCTGCTTTTATTATCTGGAAAATGAATTACAAAGCTGAGCCCTTTAATTCTCATCTTCTAAATAAGCTCTTCCTGTGTTCAGAAGTCTGTCACCAGTCTCTCCATTCTTATCACTGCAGAGTATCTTTGACTCATCTTTCTTCTTTATGTTTATTTTTCATTTGCTCTCTTTATATTTCCATTGTCTAACCCTAATTTAGGCCCTCATTAATTCATTTCCAGCTCATGAGTGGCATTTCACATGCTTTCCTGCCTCTGGTATTTCCTTTATGGGTCTATCCTATGCACAGGTGCCAGTTTCATCTAAAGCTGGTGCATTTATATTCCCATGGTTTTCTCTGGTGCAAAGTTCCATTATCAGTTAATGTAGCTTTCTCCTACTCCACTGTGATTTCTTCAACGGCAGGACCTGTACCTTACTCCTTTTTCATATCCTCAGTACCAAGTTTACTGTCTGGCACATAATAGGCACTCAGTAGTTGAGTGAATGACCTAGGACTTGTTTTGTTTCTAAGGTGTATTATACTTTTTTATTAAGGTATCGATATACAATCTTATGAAGGTTTCACATGAGCAGCATTGTGGTTACAACATTCACTCATGTTATATGATCCCCCCCTTAACCCATTGCTGTCACTGTCTGTCCATCAGCGTACTCAGATGCTGTAGAGTCACTACTTGTCTTCTCCATGCTGTTCTGCCTTCCTTTGACCCACCTACATTATGTGTGCTAATTGTAGTGTCCCTTATCGCTCCCTACATACCCACCCTCCCCAATCCCTTCCCTTTGGTAACTTCTAGTCCCTTCTTGGAGTCTGTGAGTCTGCTGCTGTTTTGTTCCTTCAGTTTTGCTTTGTTGTTATACTCCACAAACAAAGGAAATTATTTGGTACTTGTCTTTCTTCTCCTGGCTTATTTCACTGAGCATAATAGTCTCCAGCTCCATCCATGTTGTTGCAAATGATAGGATTTGTCTTCTTCTTATGGCTGAATAATATTCCATTGTGTATATGTATAACCTCTTCTTTATTCATTCACCTACAGATGGACACTTAGGCTGCTTCCATATCTTGGCTATAGTATATAGTGCTGTGATAAACATAGGGATACATATGTCTTTTTGAATCTGGGATCTTGTTTTCTTTGGGTAAATTCTTAGGAGTGGAATACCTGGGTCAAATGATATTTCTATTTTTAGTTTTTTGAGGAACCTCTACATTGCTTTCCACAAAATGGTTGAATTAATTTACATTCCCACCAACAGTGTAGGAATTTTCCCCTTTCTCCACATCCTCACCAGCATTTGTTGTTCCTTGTCTTTTGGATGTTGACCATCCTAACTGGTGTGAAGTGATATCTCATTGTGGTTTTAATTTGCATTTCTCTGATAATTAGTGATGTGAAGAAGCATCTTTTCATGTGCCCGTTGGCCATCTTAATTTCTTCTTTGAAGAAGTGTCTGTTCAGATACTTCACCCATTTTTTAATCAGGTTGTTTGCTTGTTGGGTGTTGAGGTGTGTGAGCTCTTTACATATTTTGGATGTTAACCCCTTATCGGGTATGTCATTTACAAATATATTCTCCCATACTGTAGGATGCCTTTTTGTTCTGCTGATGGTGTCCGTTGCTGTTCAGAAGCTTTTTAGTTGGGTGTAGTCCCATTTGTTCATTTTTCTTTTGTTTCCCTTGCCGGAGGAGATGCATTCAGGAAAAAATTGCTCATGTATACATCCAAGAGATTTTTGCCTATGTTTTCTTCTAAGAGTTTTTTGGTTTCATGACTTGCATTCAGGTCTTTGATCCATTTCGAGTTCAATTTCGTGTATGGATTTAGACAATAATTCTAAGATATATTATTTTTAAGATGTAGACTAGTCAGGCAGTCATTACTGGTATATAAATAGATTTTATTTTCAAAAACTTTCTGATAATGGACTATTAAATTTTGAATATTGATTTAACTGATTCATAAAAAGTAGGCAGTACCTTGAGAATCAAAAAACCCATTTTCATCATAGTAAGATAATATATTTAATGTTTATCACAGTGTCAAACAAATATATGAAATTCTGGTTTCACTAAGGGCACTGAGAAAAAGGGAAACATTATTTTAACATGTTGGACACATGGCATACAGCTCATTTTCTAAGTGACTGCTGTCAGCATTTCTGCTAAAAGAGCAGTATTATAATCACTGATTTCAGAAAATGCAAATTTGCTTGGAATGAGAAAAGCTCTGTTACATACTCA